>NC_079215.1:41925095-42180095 GCF_029633865.1 Lampris incognitus | reverse complement strand
GTGTTGGCAATCTGTCTCGTATTCGCCCTCACCGGGTAAAACCTTGTGTTTATCTGAATGGAGTTCACTGTTTGCCATTCGTGTGTGTGCGTGTGTGCGTGTGTGTGTGTGTGTGTGTGTGTGTGTGTGTGTTTCCACTAAATCAGCCCAAATTTGTAACATTCCTAATTTCAATGATGAGCTGTTGATCCAAGCCACATTTTCTCCCCGCTGTAGAAGAGTTTTGATAGGACTTGTAACCATACCTGGAAATCTCCCACAAATCAATCAGTTGAGTGAGACGCAGTAAAACAGCGGCAGCGGACCGTCATGTTTTCCACGGACGGGAAGAGGAGGAGGAGGAGGAGAATGTTCCAGCAGCCTCCCCAAACACACAAGTCCGGACACAGTTTCTTAGATTGGAAAAAAAAATTCAGATTTTCATTAAGTGGCTCCTCCAATAAATCTGGGAAAATATGAGGCCCATTCTTTCAAGTTTGTTCAGAGAATGAATGTCCCATTTATCTCTGACTGAAGCAGCTTTTGCGGTTTAGAGGGGGTATTAATATTGAGTTTGTTGTGACGTGGCTGATATGCTGCTGCGCTGACTTAGTGTCTGTTATTGACACGGTTTATTATTAGCTGACTGATGGGTTGTTTTAATACTATTTTTCTATTTTTTCATGTCTTTTTTGTTTATGGTTGTGTTGTTTGTTTGTTTTCTTAGTGTCTGTAAGTTGTTATGGTGTTTAGCAATACGTCAATTGTCCCTTCGTTATAATGTCTCTTTATAGAGGGGATGTATACCTTTTTACTCTTTATAAATGCTCTGATGACACAATTGTATTTTTTGCACCCCCCCCCAAAAATGCCCTGACAGAGCACGTGGGGGGACGCCATGACACGGAGGAGGGGTGTGTGTGTGGGGGGGGGCAGCAGAGAGGAGCAAGAGCCAAACAAGTAGAAAGAACAGCAGCGGGAAGCAAGAGACCAGGGAGATGAGGAGGGAGGAGGACGGGAAAGTACAAATGAGTGTGTGTTGCAACACATAGTGGGAAGGTGAAACATGTTGGTTAGCTGTTATGTTGCGTCTGAGCAAGTTCGCACGTCATCGCGAGGCTGTTCCTTGGCAGGCACGCGCTCAACATGCATGAGCTTCCCCTTTTCTATACGAAAGTGGCCGAGAGTTTTTGTTTTTTTGGGACAGGCTTTCACAGCAACACGAATTACATCGGTGGATTAGCCGCATCTGTAAATAACTGAGTTTAGCCTTATTAGTTGAGAGCAACGAGCCCAAAACACTGAAACACTGGGTCACATATTCAACAGGATGATGATGATGACGATGACGATGATGATGACGATTATTTATTTGGAACAGGTAAATAAGCAGGATATAACATACAAATAAGCCATTGCCAGTAATCTGAAGTGATCAACAAATCCACACATCAAACTCAGTGAACACATCTCCATATACATCAGATAATCTGATGTTGATAATCTGCTGCTGGGAAAATAGCAGCAGGAGGTATACACTTATTTTCCCACCCCTTCTCACCTATTCTTAAGTTAATTCAGCTACTATACATTTCAAACTCGATTCCCACTGTACCGTATAGTTCCGCACGACTTGCATTGATTTAACACGACTCAGATGAGTCGTTTTTGGATCCTGAACATCAGATTCAAAGAGGAAAAAAAGCAACATCCATCCATTATCTGAAACTCCTGCTCTTAGGGTCGTGGGGATGCTGGAGCCTATTCCAGCAGTCACTGGGCGGCAGGCAGGGAGACACCCTGGACAGGCCGCCAGGCCATCACACGCACACGCACGCACGCACGCACGCACGCACACACACACACACACACACACACACACACACACACATATATTTTAGCACGGCCAATTCGCCTGACTTACATGTCTTTGGACTGTGGGAGGAAACCGGAGCACCCGGAGGAAACCCACGCAGACACGGGGAGAACATGTAAACTCCACACAGAGGACGACCCGGGATGACCCAACAAGGTTGGACTACCCCGGGGTTCGAACCCAGGACCTTCTTGCTATGAGTCGACCGCGCTAACCACAGCGCCAACTGTGCCACCGTGCCGCTAAAAACAAAGCAACATGTAGAGTTTAAATGGTTTGATTTTCTTACTTTGACTTACTCATCGGTGTATGTGACGTTTGGTGAAACAAATGAAAACCCTTATCTTACGGTTGCTGCAGACTTGGGATCTGGAGCAGGTTTGCTTGAGAGACAGGAAGACGGTTTGAATGACAGGAGGCCTACGAGGTTAACACAGCTACCGAACAACAAGAGGGACTCGAACGTATCATACGGTACAAATGAACAATGCAAGGACGTACATCAATGTTTCAGCTTGGCTTGGAAATCATCTCACAGATGAGCCTGAAAATATCAGGAGGACCTCTGTTACGCTCACGAGGCATTAGACTGGTTGTGCAGAAGAAGAGCACTGTGACTTCTAACTTGGCGATAACGCCATCGGTTAGTTTTGTCTTCTTCCAGTTAAATGATCAAATGAGCCCCAGCAGCCGTGCAGCCAGTCTCTGAAACATAAACCGCGTTTGCTGATTCAACGAGTCAAACGTTGAGGTTGTTCGTGAGAACAGCTTAGATGTGGCTGAAAATATGCGTTTACGCACACACATTAACATTCTCGCCGTCTCACGCGCACACGCGCGCGCGCAAAATAACCCCCACCTACAATTCACTACAGGAAATAAAGGATTTCCTTTAGCTGCATTTGGCACGGAAGGTGAGGTTAGTAACTCTGTGTTTGAGTATATTATGAATGAGACGCTCTCGCAACGTAAACCACATGCTCACTCATGCCACAGTCTGTGGTGATCAAACTTAAATAAACCGTTCACATCAATGCACAGTCACCTTCTACACACCTAATTAAAAGGCGTTTCCACATGCATGCCATGAACATCAGAGTTGTGCACACGAATAACATTGCCCCATGAGCTCCCAGAGACTGAAGGACTCTAATTTTGCTCAGCGTTTTAAAACTTGGCATGGTTCGACGTGTTGAATACAGTGAAAATGCACATCAAACTAAAGTTAGAAACACCAATTATCAAACCTTGTTGAAATACTAATTAGCGATATATGTCTATGTAAGAGTTCGTATTACTTTTTAATGGTGCTGCTACCGCACAGCTTCTAATGCAGCGCATTCTCCCACTTCTCCAGGACGGGATGAGGTCACATGACTCCATCATGCATGAAGAGAGAAGAGGCGTGTGTGAGGGATGTACACCGCTCCTGGCACAAAAGGGAACGGATCGCTCCTGGCAAAGGCAACTGGACTGATTATATAATTGGCCAATTACACAGGTGCTTATTATGACTTTTATTTAAGCTCGACGCTCTGATATGCTTTGTCAGCATAGACGCATAAGTGCACTGTGCGCGCGCGTGCATGTCTGTTGTGTATGGATTTGACTGCGTAACATAGCAACAAAAGCTCTCTGTTTATTCCTTATTAATGTGTGCACCTATGAGCAGTGTGTGTGTGTGCAGTGTGATTGAGGTTCAGGTGTTACCCCGGGGTTTAAGTTCAGAGTAGACTGTGTCCCAACAGCACCTACTGAGAACATACAAGAACTCATGCATGCTTCCACATGGATGGATAGATAGATAGATAGATAGATAGATAGATAGATAGATAGATAGATAGATAGATAGATAGATAGATAGATAGATAGATAGATAGATAGATAGATAGATAGATAGATAGATAGATAGATAGATAGATAGATAGATAGATAGAAAGAAAATCAGAAAGGGGATAGAGGACGACAGAATAGTGAAAGATAATGGAGCAAAGTAATGAGGACACAGTCTCTTTGCTGTGTGTCAGCCCCGGTCTCTCCCTCTGCTGCCAAATAAAACGGAAAATGAAAAAAGAAAAAGAAGTGTTTTCCGTGGGTGTGTGGTTTTACATTACCAGACGTAGCTGCAGCATGTGAAGAGGAGTGTTGGCCCTGTTGCAGCAGCAGCAGCAGCAGCAGTGTATAATCTGCTGTCGGTACCTGCAGCCACAGCACCTCGGACTAAACACAGACACCGTCTCTCATCAGCTTCCGTGCTGGGAAACTATGTGGGTCGCCGCTCATCAACAAACCCTAAACCACCGCCACAGCTTCCAGACAGCAAACAGGCCGAGTCATTTAGCAGATACAGCGATTAGCACACACTGGTGTGTACTTTCATTTGAATGAGCTTTCTTTCTTTTCTCTCTCACGATCGATGTGGGCTTTCATTCATGCCTTTGCCGCTGCGTGATGCACTTTAGTACGCCTGTAACACACATAATGCAGGCAGTGAGAATTTGAAATGACATCACATTACGCCGTCCTGCTTAAGAGTATGTGTAGATGGACAGACAGATAGACAGACAGACGTGGCCGCCTTCAGACATGACAAACACACAAGCCAGAGCAGAGATCTTGTCTCGCACGCTGATGGGCGCTGCCTTGCCCGTCGGACTGGAACGATAAGAACCATCCGCCTCATTTCTGGGCACAAGACTCCGCCAGTAATACCAGACAGCTGGGTGTTGAAAATGAAAAGTTTAACCGTTTCGCTGCTGGGCAGAGTTGAGTCGGCTGTGGTTGACTTGACAAAAAAGATCGCTATCGTTTCTTTCTGTGTATTAGTGGGGCGGTTTCACTCTTGTGAGTATTGATGAAAGTGTCGCGGTGCCTTTCCCGATTTTGTGGGTGCGGCTTGCGAGGCGGCCACGCCTGTCCTCAGTGCTACCTGATAGACTGGTGAGCTGTGCAAGAGACACCGACACACTGCTACTGTCTGTTGTTCCCTGCACACTGCTACTGCCTGTTGTTCGCTGCACATTACTACTGTCTGTTGTTCCTGCACATTACTACTGTCTGTTGTTCCTGCACATTACTAATGTCTGTTGTTCTTTGCACGCTACTATTGTCTGTTGTTCCTGCACATTACTACTGTCTGTTGTTACTGCACATTACTACTGCCTGTTGTTCTCTGCACGCTACTACTGTCTGTTGTTCCTGCACATTGCTACTGCCTGTTGTTCTCTGCACGCTACTACTGTCTGTTGTTCTTTGCACGCTACTTCTGCCTGCTGTTCGCTGCACATTACTACTGTCTGTTGTGTAAATGACCCATATAATTTTGTCATAATATTGTCGCGGTTTTTCTATAGCCCGGATAACTATGGATGGAGGCGGGGACTTTTAGGTGCGACAAACCGTGCTTCACCACCGTTAGCTAGATAGCTGCGCCAATGCTAGGGCTAGCCTGCTAGTTAGCTAGTTAGCCGTGTGCTAATGGGTTAGCAAGCTCACCTTGGGACTAGGGCTGGTGATGGAACAGGGCGGCTGAGCTCTAGGCGGGGTGGGAGATGGATGGCTGCTCTCCGGGGTGCGTGTCTCTCTCTCTCTCTGTACTCTGCTCCGGTGTGACCGGGTGAATGTCTCTCTCAGTCTCTCTGGGGAAGCTCTCGGGGGTAGTCAGCTAGCTACAGGTACCGAGGCAGTCTGCTGCTAACACTACCACTGCTAGCCACCGTATCTACTGTCTAGCCCAGGATATGCTAGGTTTCCCTGCTCTATCCCACGCTAAGGTGACAGTCTACGATATGGTTACTAAACAGTTCTGGCGCTTTGTCTCTCCCGCGGTGTCTAATATAGTTGCGTCTGTGACAGCGCGAGCTAACCTGTGATTGGTCCTCTAGCTGCACGAGCCCAGTGCAACATTCCAAGTACACCCCCAGGCATTTCCCACTACACTGCCCCCCTCCAGCACTGTTGAGTCCCTTCAACATAAATGAACAACAGACTACAAAGATCAGTCTGATTAATCTAACACGATAAACGGGACAGAACACCCGCGAAATGAACTAGGCCCGGAACAAAGGGCGTCAAACAAATGTGGGTGGTCGCTATTCATACTGGACTCTTGTGACTAGCCTAGTAACCCCCAAGTCAACTAGTCACGTCCGTCAAAGTTAGTCTAGGAGCCAGGCGGGCCTCCGGACTGGCCGGCCCCGTCTGGTGGTGTACGGGAGATGGGACTCAGCGGCGTCGGCTTCGTCTCCTTCTGGGTCAGGGGCGTTGGACTGCCCGCCCGGAGCACAGGCTGCTGTCCCACGACGTTGGGTGATTGTCGACTCGCCTGAAGAGTAGCTGGCAGCAGTGGGTTGGAGCGCTGGAACCGAGCCGAGGAGCCTGGTGTGCTGGGTCCTCCATCGTCGTTTGCGTGGAACAGGTCCTCCAGCCGGAGATCAAGGTCTTCATCGATCTCCTCCTGCTCTGTCACCCCTTCGTACTCCTCTGTTCTCTGCGCCCCCGGCTCCTCCATGTCAGCAGCGGGAGGACCTCCTTCAGGTGTTTCCTGCAGCCCTATGGCTGGTACTGGAGCAGACAACAGAGCATGGCGCCTGTCATCGGTGCCCCAGATCTTCACCGGGCAGTCATCTGAGCCCGTGAAAATGCGTCGCCCAGTGCGGTCGAAGGTGACACAGTAGACAGAGGAGAGATGTCCCAGAATCCTCTTGTGCATCTTCATGTGCTGGTAGACAGCTGTAGGCAGTAGCTGGCGTAGACGGTAGGAGCCATTGAGCCGACGCCCATTGCTCGTCTCCACGATATTGGGTGGACTCCCATAGATAATAGGAGGCTCTGGGGGTCGTCCACAGTGCAGAGCAGCCAGCGCTGAGCCCTTCCACACAACATGCTTGCAGCTCTTGTTGGTACGCAGGAGGTTCTGCCTGCCGGCTCCCAGGATGCTGTGGAGACCAGGCACGCTGGCAGGAACCTCTTTCTCCAGCAGTGGACATACTCTAGAACACACTTGGAGTAGGTGGTCTTGGCTGATGTGCCTGTGCAACTTCACCTTGTTAATGTGGTCGATGCCACTGGCCAGGGTCTTGAGCTCGGGGGTGCTCATGCTGTCTCCTACCGGCGGAGGACTTGGAGAGCTATCGCGACGCCGCTCGTCTTCCCATGCTACTCGCCGGATTCTCCCTTTTCCTTCAACCTCTCGCCCCAGCGTCGCTTTAAAGTCATACTCGCGTGCCTCAACCTTCCTGATTGCTTCAGCTAGTGTTTTGGGTTCTGCCCCCAGGACTTCATACGCGATGTTTTGGTTCTTCAGCCCGCGCAGAAAGGCTTCTGCAGCGTAGGCCTCCTGCAGTGTAACACCAACCTGCGGGTATGCCAGTGTGACAAGTCTCCTCACTTCCTCGCCAAACTCATAGAGGGTCATCTCTCTGGCCTGCTTAACCTCGCTGAGTTTACGGCGCGCAGTTCCCTCAGGCAGCTCTTTACCGTAGCGGCGGCGTAACTGGGTGATGAGCGCGTGGTAGTCATCTTTTATCGGAGCCGGCTGCGCGATGACAAAAGACATGGCGTTGTCCCTCAGTCGGAGATACAAGGCGTCCAAACAGGTCTCGTCGGTCCAGCCCCTCTTTCTCGCCATCCGTTCGAATGGTCCAACGAAACTATCCCAGTCGCCCTTACCATCAAAAGTGGCGAGGAGCTTGATGTCATTTTCGTGTCCTCGGTCGGGACCTTGTGAGCTTCGGTTACCGCTCCGACTTTGAAGGTCTCCTGTCTGGCTCTGTTGACCTCTAGAGGAACCTGCCTGCCCTCCAACGCTGTCATCCAGCAGGTTTCGGCCGCCGTTGCTGTCCAGGGACATTTGGCCACCCTGCATCCCGTCGGGGGGTGGTACTGCAGTCGCTCCATTTTTTCCACCATGACCGATCGGAGTGCTGGTAAGTGGTGCGGGCTCACTGGGTCCATTTCCTGTATAGCGCAGGGCTGCTGGGGCCGCTTTGCTGCTCGGCCTGGCTGGCGTCTCCTCGTTGCGCCAGTCGCTCAAGTTAGCCACTGCGGCCATAGCTGCTGGCAACAGGTGATCAGCGCCGTCTCGCTGTCTGGCCCCTGGGTTCTCCCGGGCCGGGGTGAACTGCGAGAGTAGGCTCATGTCTTGCACCGTTCTGCTAGTTCGTTCTCCGAGCACAGCCCCTGCCGACCCTACACCACTATCGCTTTGAGGGCTACTAGGAGAAACCCCTTGCTTCACTACTTGAGCGATGGGCGACAAACCGGGAGGCTCACCTTGGATATCTGAACGATGACGGGCCCAATCGGTGCGCTGAATGGGAGGTGTGGGGGGACGAGATCGCTTAGCCACCGCTTCCGCTAGTCCATCGATACGCGCTGTGAGGGCCTCCATCTGCATCTCTATCTGGCGTTGCATCTTAACCTGGGTCTGGCGTTCCATGTTTTCCATCTGGCGTTGCATCTGAACCTGGGTCTGGTTCATGGTTTCCATCTGCGCCAGGAGGAGCTTCATCCAGGCGTGCTCTCCGGGGTCTTCTGTCCCCACACCAGCACCATCCAGACTCAACTCAGACTGTTCTTTTACATTTTCTTTGTCCTGTGACATTTTTATTTTTCCACTGATTTACGTGACTACTGAAGAAATTACAGCGCTTCACAAAATGGCTGACTCACTCAGTTGCTAGCTGGGTTAGCTCACAGTGTGCAGGCTGAATTATGCCGCCATGTGACCGGGGCAGGATCCTCCGGTGTTGAGATTATGGCGAATCCCAACCTTTTATCCCACTTCTGACACCACTTGTCGCGGTTTTTCTATAGCCCGGATAACTATGGATGGAGGCGGGGACTTTTAGGTGCGACAAACCGGGCTTCACCGCCGTTAGCTAGATAGCTGCGCCAATGCTAGGGCTAGCCTGCTAGTTAGCTAGTTAGCCGTGTGCTAATGGGTTAGCAAGCTCACCTTGGGACCAGGGCTGGTGATGGAACAGGGCGGCTGAGCTCTAGGCGGGGCGGGAGATGGATGGCTGCTCTCCGGGGTGCGTGTCTCTCTCTCTCTCTGTACTCTGCTCCGGTGTGACCGGGTGAATGTCTCTCTCAGTCTCTCTGGGGAAGCTCTCGGGGGTAGTCAGCTAGCTACAGGTACCGAGGCAGTCTGCTGCTAACACTACCACTGCTAGCCACCGTATCTACTGTCTAGCCCAGGATACGCTAGGTTTCCCTGCTCTATCCCACGCTAAGGTGACAGTCTACGATATGGTTACTAAACAGTTCTGGCGCTTTGTCTCTCCCGCGGTGTCTAATATAGTTGCGTCTGTGACAGCGCGAGCTAACCTGTGATTGGTCCTCTAGCTGCACGAGCCCAGTGCAACATTCCAAGTACACCCCCAGGCATTTCCCACTACAATATTGTTATGTCTGCACACATCGACAGTGCTGCATTTGATTTGGTGCTGTTCTATTGTGCTGGGATCGATTGGTGATGCCTGCGGGCTCTGGGTTGTTTGATCGGGTCTGCCTGTGATGCTGAGTCAGTCTAAATAAAGAATGCAAGTTAGCGGTTGTGTCGAGCGACAGCGCTGTGTCCTGACGTGATTTCTAAATACAATATTGGCGACGAGGATGGCTGATATCTCTCTCCCACCACCTGCCCCCTTCCTGGCATTACCTGGCGAGCCTCCGGTACCATGGTTACATAGTTTTGAAAATTACATCATCGCATCAGGGCTCGACGACGTGAGCCAGGCTAGGAAGACGGCTCTGTTGCTACACTGCTTGGGAGCAGAGGGTCATCGTGTGCTCGGGACTCAGGGGAACGTCACAAACTTTGACGAAGCTGTGGGACTTATGAGCACCAATTTCGCTGCTCCACAGAGTGCCCTCCTTCGGCGATTTATATTCCGTCAGCGACACCAACTGCCTGGTGAGTCTGTGCGGCAGTACGTAGCTAATTTGCGAGGGCTAGCTAGCTCATGCAAGTTTGGCGCGCTTCAGGACGAGATGGTTCGCGACCAGCTAATCGAACACACCAACAACGCAAAGGTGCGTGAGACTCTCCTGCTGGAAAAAGACGATCTGCTGCTGTCCAGAGCAATTACCATCGCACTGCAAGTTGAGGGAGCAGCTGAGTGTGCTGCTATGCTAAATACACAGCAAGTGGCCACCTCCAGTCACGCTGCCAACGACTCCTCCCTCTACTCACGGCTGCCCCTCGGGACGCAACCCAGCCAGAGCGAGGCGGGCGCCGACTCCACTGGGGACGTCTTGCAACTGCAACGAAGGCGTTCTCGGCCCCGCCCTCAACAGTCCTGTGGTAACTGTGGATCTCGGTCTCATGTTTCAAGGGCTCAGAACTGCCCTGCCCGTGGCCAGACATGCCGTAGCTGCGGTAAGCAAAATCACTTTGCCAACGTCTGTCGATCTTCCCCGGCTGGGTCAGAGGGCCACACCCCCCAGTCTTCAACCGCCGTCATTCACAAGGTGAGCTCTGGGCCAGTGTCATTCAAATCATGCACAGTCAACATTAATGATGTGTGCATCCCCCTGCTGTTGGACACCGGTGTAGGTGTGTCTCTCCTGAATGTTGATACCTACAGTCAATTTTTCGGTTCACTTCCACTGTCCGCACCCTCAGCTGTCCTCTGTGGGTATGGTGACTCCAAAATCGATCTGGTTGGCTCTCTCCAACTGACTGTCCGCTATGGAACCAAGCTGGTGCCCAATGCAGTTTTTCATGTGGCACGCCGTGGGGCCAACCTGATGGGCCTGGACCTGTTCTCCGCTCTGGGGTTCTCCCTCTTAGACACAAGGGGGGCAGCAATCCTGACTGTTGCCACACCTTGGCAGCAGAAGTGGCCATCGCTGTTTATGGGGCTGGGCTGCCTCTCCGCCTTCGCCCATCAACCTCTCCTCAACCCTGCTGTGAAATCTGTCATCCAACCACTGCGCCGCATCCCGTTGGCTCTCCGTGATGGGGTCTCCGCCGAGCTGCAACAACTGCTGGAAGCTGGCATCATTGAACCGGTGGACGCGTCACCTTGGGTCTCAAACCTCGTGGTGGCTAAGAAGAAGTCGGGGGGCCTGCGTGTCTGCGTCGATCTACGTGCAATAAATAAGGCAGTGGTCTCTGATAAGTATCCACTGCCCACCTCAGAAGAACTCACTGCTCAGTTCTATGGCTCTGAGGTGTTCTCCAAGCTCGACCTCAGACAGGGGTACTTACAGGTGCCCCTCCACCCCAGCAGCCGAAACCTCACAGCCTTTGTGACACATGCAGGAGTGTTTCGCTACACCAGGATGCCTTTCGGTCTCAGCTCCGCCCCTAGCTGCTTCGAAAAAAACATGGTCTCCGTGCTGGCTGGCATACTGGGCGTGGCCATTTATCTGGACGATATAGTGGTACCACCACTCAGTGGCCCACCAGTGAAATCCATGATAAGCGCCTCAACATGGTCTTCGCAGCCCTGTCCAAGCACAAGCTAACTCTCAATGCTGAGAAATGTGTCCTCTCTGTGCCAGCCATCGAGTTCGTGGGGTTCCGGCTGTCAACGAGCAGTGTAACTCTACTACAATCCAACGTGGATGCCATTCAGCCCATCCCTGAGCCCAGCTCGGCCGCCCAGGTCGCCTCCTTCCTGGGTATGACAAGTTACTACTTGAGGTTTCTTCCCCAGTACTCTGCGACCACAGCCCCCCTGCGCCAGCTGCTGCGTAAGGACGAGCCATGGGTGTGGTCAAAGGCATGCAGTGACGCTGTGCGTGATCTCAAGACTCAACTGACTTCACCACCAGTGTTGGCTCACTTCGACATCTCCAGCTCCACCTTTGTGACCTGTGACGCATCAGCCACAGCGATAGGGGCTGTGCTGTCTCAAACCCAGAACAGTGTGGAGAAGCCAATTGCCTTCGCCTCCCGTGCCCTCAACCTGACCGAGCAGCGGTACTCCGTGGGTGAGCGTGAGGCGTTAGCCTGTATCTGGGCTTGTGAAAGGTGGCACCTCTACCTCTATGGCCGCTCCTTCACCCTCAGGACAGATCACCAGGCCCTGACAGCGCTGCTGTCCACATCTGGGACAGGCCACAAACCCCTGCGGTTGCACCGCTGGTCTGACCGCCTCCGCCAGTACAACTTCAGCCTGCAGTTCACCCCAGACAGAGACAATGTTGTCGCCGACCTGCTCTCTCGCTCTGTCTCTACCCCAGCTCCACAGACGGACACTGACTGTGTGGAAAAGGACATTGTCCAAATGCTACACACACCCCTTCAGGCCACCGTCTCTCTGCAGAAGCTGAGGGCAGCCTCCGAACAGGACCCTGTCCTCCCCCAGCTCTGCACCTACATCCGGAACGGCTGGCCTCACATGGTCCCAAAGGAGCTGGCTGCGTTCGCCCGAGTCAGACAGTAGCTCTCCTGCTGGAACGACACCTGCGTGGCACGTGGGTTTTGCACAGTGGTCCCAGCTGCTCTCCGTGTACGTGTTTTGAATATGGCGCATGAAGGCCACCTGGGCATTGTGAAAATGAAACAGCGCTGCCGAGACCTGGTGTGGTGGCCGGGGATAGACAGAGATATTGAGGCTCTGGTGAGGGACTGTTCTGCCTGCCTTGTGAGTGGCAAGACTGGCCACCAGGCTCCCCCACCCCTGCAACCTCTCGCCTGGCCCTCTCAGCCCTGGGAACACCTGCAGTTGGACATTTGTGGTGAGATCCATGGAGTTCCCCACCACCAACGCTTCATGGTGGTCGCCTACGATCTACACTCAAAATGGCCTGAACTCACCACTTCCGGCACTGTGACCTCACAGATCATCATCGACTTCCTGGACTCTCTTTTCTCTCGCTGGGGCCTCCCAAAGACCATCACCACTGACAACGGCCTTCAGCTGGTCTCTGCTGAATTCACTGCTTATCTCGAAAGCAAGGGCATCCGTCATATACACACTGCGTACTACCACCCCCAGGCAAATGGCGGCATTGAACGTTTTCACCAGTCACTGAAGAACGGCCTCAGAGCACACATGGCCCAAGGGTGCTCTTTCACGCAGGCCATCCGTCACACTCTGCTGCACTATCGGGCCACACAGCGCTCGACCACAGGCGTCTCCCCAGCCTCTCTCATGCTAGGCCGGGAACTGTGCATGCCCCTTGACAGGCTCCGCCCCTCCACACCCCAGGCACCTCCCTCTGGGGTCAGAGCCTCAGTCACTCGTCAGCAGACGCGGATGAAGCAACGGTTTGACCAGTCAAAACGAACCAGGGTGCCAGACATCAATGTGTCAGACTGGGTCAGGGTCTGCAGGCCCCACAGGGACAATAAAATGGCCTCATACTGGTCCTCTCCTCTCCAAGTCACCCGTCAGCTGGGCCCAGCCACTTACCTCCTCAGCGATGGCACTCGGTGGCACTCCAGTCGTCTACGGAAGGTGTCAGCTCCGCCACACACAGCTGGTGACACAACCTTAGCCATTCCCTCAGCATGGCGAGACGCCCCGGGGTTTCATGCAGCTCCTACACGGGCCCCAGACATTCCTGGGCCTCAGCTTCCCCTGCCGTCTCCCTCCCCACCTCGGCCTGCCCAGCCTCAGGCCGCCCCGCAACCTGTTCGCACACGTTTACGCCCTGGCCACCTAGAGGACTTTGTGTCAACCTTTCATGTTGGAAATCCTGCCGGGGGGGGGGGGGGAATGGTATGTCTGCACACATCGACAGTGCTGCATTTGATTTGGTGCTGTTCTATTGTGCTGGGATCGATTGGTGATGCCTGCGGGCTCTGGGTTGTTTGATCGGGTCTGCCTGTGATGCTGTGTCAGTCTAAATAAAGAATGCAAGGTAGCGGTTGTGTCGAGCGACAGTGCTGTGTCCTGACGTGATTTCTAAATACAATAAATATTTTTTATTATTATTGATTTGTATGGTGCTCATTATTGATTTGTATTTGGTGCCTAAAGTAAAGTCCTGATTGATATATTAACAGCGAATTACACTTCCTTTTGTTATGTGACCTTTATTTTTAAAAACTCTGGTCTCCCATGATGCTGTGCGCTGCTGCGAGAAAACGGCAGAACAAAACTCAAAGTTGGACACGATGGTCATGTTCGCTATGCACAGAACGAATTCACAACTTATAATTCATTGATCATCATCATTTATTTAGCACCTAGCTGGAAGGCAAACAGCTCTTAAGGTGGTTCTATGGTGTGACTACGGTGTGACTAGTAAAATGCTGCAATAAATGGTCTGATACCGCACCATGGACCCATCAGTCGTTATTGGAGTGCATCGTCTGAATAAAGTCCGGCTGGAATGCTACATGTTGTTCTCTGCACGCTACTACTGTCTGTTGTTCTCCGCACGCTACTACTGTCTGTTGTTCCTGCACATTACTACTGTCTGTTGTTCCTGCACATTACTACTGTCTGTTGTTCCTGCACAGAACATTTTGCTCTTATGAAGATACACTGTAAATTCTAACAAGTGAAGTGTACTGAAAACAATTAGTAAACCGATTACCTTGTTAAGTTCATCATACTTTACCACGGTAATCGGTTTCCTAACCCCCCCCTCCCGTAAACTTAACTTTTAGAATTTACAGCGTATCAACCAATACCATGACGAGTAAGACACATAGAATACCTTCATCTCTTCATGAAATGAAAAAAACAAAACAACAAAAACAATGACACACACAAACAGGGTGGGGTGGGGTGGGGTGGGGATGGGGGGTTGCAGTTTAGAGTCCACACCCACTCAGGACCACAAATGAGTCTGTGTGTCTTTCCCCACGTTGCACAACTCTCTCCCTTTTTCTCTCATGGGGATTCAAGGGGAACAAACTGAGTTTTGAATCTACGCAAGAATATGAAAACATCGCTGGGACCAGTGTGTGTGACTGTGTGTGTGTGTGTGTGTGTGTGTGTGCGCGCGCGCGCGCGCGTGTGTGCTTTTTGCACGTCATTGAAAAAAAATGTGTTATGCTTCAGGGGGGACTTCACGAAGAGTCTGAAGTTGCGGGTGACACAAACTAAAAGGGTCTCATGGTTGTGAGTAGTGATATGAGTGTGGATGTTCACACAGAAGAACCCATAGGAGTTGGCTGAGCTGAGTAGCACGAGGCACGTTTTGGTACCATCCAGAATCTATTGTGGAGCTAAAATGCGTTTGTCTTGTCGTAGTGGTGATTCATTCATTCAGACATTTTTTTTCAGCACACGTAGATGACAACTCAGCATAGCAAACATGGCGAACCACTAAATTACCACGTACAAGCTGAGGAATAAGAACAATTTTTCTTTTTTTTCTTTTCTTCCCCTCTTTTTCTTCCCAGTTGTATTTGGCCAATTACCCTACACTTCCGAGCCGTCCGGGTCGCTGCTCCACCCCCTCTGCCGATCCGGAGAGGGCTGGTGACTCCACATGCCTCCTCCGATACATGTGGAGTCACCAGCCGCTTCTTTTCACCTGACAGTGAGGAGTTTCGCCAGGGGCACGTAGCGCGTGGGAGGATCATGCTATCCTCCCACCACCACGAACAGGCGTCCCGAACGACCAGAGGAGGCGCTAGTGCAGCGACCAGGACACATAGCCACACCCGGCTTCCCTCCCGCAGACACGGCCAATTGTGTCTGTAGGGACGCCCGACCAAGCTGGAGGCAACACGGGGATTCGAACCGGCGATCCCCGTGTTGGTAGGCACGTCACCCGGACGCCCTGAAATAAGTACAAATTTACAAGATTACAACAAACAAACAACAGCAGTGGCCTTGACAGTGCTACACCGACAGGCGTGATGGATCTACGGGCCCGGCGTGTTTTGCATGGGGATACCCCGCACACATAGAACCACAAGAAGCATTTTATCTGGGCCTTTTTAGCAGCTAATTTGGTCTTGGTCTTATAAAAGGTAGCCGTTGACGAGGGCATTTCGATGGGTGTGCACACATGAGTGCATTTGTGCAAGGAAACACACATGGTGAACCACTTCTGGTAAATAAAAGAGGCGTGACTCGCTTGCTTGCCGCTGTCATGCTGATGTTGGCACGCAACAGAAAGCAAAAACAAAGCTGTCTGCAGGTGATTGACGTGCACAGCCGATGGACCGACTGAATGAACAAATATCCTGACGATAGACACTAGATACCTACAGTAAATTCACAACCGTGGTATGACAGATGGAGACATGTTCCCTTTTCTCTGAATGTAATGTGCTTGTGTGATCAATCTTACTTTCCTATTTGGATCCTCACCACCGTGTGACTAGAAATGACTTTGATAATGTCGGTATGTATTTCAAGGGAATGTGATTCAGTGTGATGAGTGGCTGACATATCATACATTATCAATCAATCAAGTTGCACTTTATGTAGCGCTCATCTTACTCTTCTTGACCATTTGTCCCCATTAGACAGGAATGGGGAGACATAATTAAGAAGTAATATATTGTGGCGAATTGGGAGAGCAGTCGGGGAACCGCCACAGCCGGGACGCGAACCCGCATCTCCCGCTCCGCAAGCGACAACGTTAATCAGTCGACTAAAGGGCCCGACCCGTTAGCCAAGGGCTACCGAGCCTGTTCATCCGTGATCGTTACAGTATGGAGCAGTACTGCAAGTAACTCAGTGCTTTACTTTTGCAATAATAACACTGCATTGACTACTTTAACGGGTGTTTTTGTTCAAATTAAATGGAAAAAGCTTATGAGGTTAATATGGCCTTGGGCAGGTCAGTGGGAATTCACGAATAAGAACAAATCTCATGCAAAACTCAAAACACCTGCAAACCAAGCCTCTCCGAGACTTCCTGTACATCACCCCCAACAGCTTTCCTAAACATCTTTAGACTGCCTTTATTATCATTAATTTTTTGGTTTAAGATTTGGAGAGTAGGACATGAGAGATTTTTTTTAAATTATGATTTCCTTATTTCCATCCGCAGGGGGAAACTGGTGCTAATACAAACTGAAGTGCCCTAAGGCAGGAGACATGAACTCATATTTTTTAAGTCTATTTCTAAAATGTCTTCATCCGATGACGGTCGGGGAAAAAAATGCATGCCGAAATCAGCAGTTCGCTCTGTGTCCACATCTTCCGATGAGAGCTTTTTTTCCATTTGTCCATCCACGCTGCTTAGAGGAAGACTCGAGACTTAAAAGATAATGAAATGCCTTTGCTCACTGCGTGAAAACATGACGTCCCCTTCTCTGTTTCTGCTTTACTTCCAGGAAACAATCGGGCCTAAAAGTGCTTACTATCAAAGCTCAACGACGACACAAAGTGCATCAAAATGCGACTTGGGTCGCCTACACAGTTTCATCTTCATTCACTCCATCGGCTATGATAAGTAACCACTCCATTAGACAGATTGTCCTGTTTCTGGGCCGATTCCTCTCTCTTCAGTGAACATTTCTCCTAACAGGACTGCTCTAAATTTTGCAGGCACGCACGCACGCGCGCACACACAATTCCTATATGCTAATACACAAAACACCTAGGTCTACACTTAAGAAAATACATTATTAGCGCAGATAATAATGTATTTTCGGGTAGCGCAGTGGTTTGCACTTTCGCCTCACAACAAAGAAGGTCCTGGGTTCGAACCCCACGGTTGGCCAACCTTGGGGGGAGTCATCACAGATCCTTTCTGTGTGGAGTTTGCATGTTCTCCCCGTGTCTGCGGTGGGTTTTCTCCGGGTTCTCCGGTTTCCCCCACCATCAAAAAGACATGCATGTTAGGGTTAATACTCCTGTCTGTGCCGCGAACTGGAGTTGGTCCCCGGGTGCTGCACGGCGGCTCCCCACTGCTCCTAGCTACACAGCTAGGATGGGTTAAATGCAGAGTGTAATTTCCCCACAAGGATTAATAAAGTATATCAAATCAAAGTCAGATAAACGAAAGTATACAAGTTAAGGATATATACATTAATTGACAGATACACACGTAGATAGACGTGTATAGATAGATAAATGTAGCCAGCCTGTAAAAAGGAGAGTTGACCCTTTTGCAGCATCAGTATAGTGTATAATCTGCTGTCGGTACCTCCAGCCACAGCGGCTCGGATTAAACACAGCCACCGTCTCTCATTCAGATTACATGCTGGGAAACTGTGTGTGTGGAAAGATGGTGGCGCAAATTCACGTTTGCAGCGGCCTCAGTGTCTTTGTCCACGTCTGCGTCTAAGTTTTCTTCGTTTGATGGCTGGGAGAGCTTGGTCTGCTGTGTCCTGTGGGCCCAAACCACGGCCCTGCCTAGAGCTGTGCCCGAAGAGGTGACGCCGAGGGCGGTCTGACAGGACACGGAAGCGGGGCAGGCTAAGCTAACTGCTAGCCTATACAGACCGGCAGTTCTGATAACACCGAGGACAGTCTGGCGGCGGCCTCGTCTAGCCTTGACTGTGTTTTAGTGTCGTCGTGTGAAGTGTGGGGAGGTGTGTCGAAGGTGTCTGGCTGGGAGAGCTGGATTTGGATCGGCTGAGGGAGCTTGGTCTGCTGCATCCTGTGGGCCCAAGCACCACAGCCCTAACTGGAGCTGTGCCTGAAGAGGAAACACCGAGGGCAGTTTGACAGGACGTGGAAGCATGGCAGGCTAAGCTACCTGCTAGCCTATACAGACCGGCAGTTCTGATAACACCGAGGACAGTCTGGCGGCGGCCTCGTCTAGCCTTGACTGTGTTTTTAGTGTCGTCGTGTGGAGTGTGGGGAGGTGTGTTGAAGGTGCCTGGCTAGGAGAGCTGGCGTTGGATCGGCTGAGGGAGCTTGGTCTGCTGCATCCTGTAGACCCAAGCACCACGACCCTGACTGGAGCTGTGCTTGAAGAGGAAACACCGAGGGCAGTTTGACAGGACGTGGAAGCAGGGCAGGCTAAGCTAACTGCTAGACCATGCAGGCCGGCAGTTCCGACAGTCATCCTGGCTGGCATCTGTTCTCATGGACAGTGATTAGTGATTTTTTTTAAAAAAGTTTTAGTTTAGATATGTGTTAGTTTGGATATATGTGTTCTTGTAGTTTTGGGATATGTGTTTTTGTCTTTGTGTTGCACTGCTGTGGGCTGGGGGAAGCGATGTTTCATTTCATTTCATGTACACAAGTGCATGAAATGAAATGACAAATAGTGTTTCTGATTTTGATTCTGATTTCTGATTCTGTATAAGTCGACGCTCATCAACAAACCCTAAACCAATACCAAAGCTTCTAGACAGCAAATAGACCAAGTCATTTAGCAGCTACAGCAATTAATGCTCCATGTGTACTTTCATCTGAATGAGCTCTTTTCTCACAGATCGATGCGTGCGTTCATTCATGTCTTTGCTGCTGTGTGATGCACTTTCCTTATGGGGATTAATATGCTTGTAACAAACATCATGTAGGCTGCGAGAATTTGAAAAATGACATCACATCACGCTGTCCTGCCTAAGCTAGTTTCTTGACTAGGCCAGAGACCTGAATAAAACTGTTTTCAACCTAGAGGCTCTAGTTTAAGGCAACTGATTCATCACAATTTTGATGGAAATTAGGAACTATCTCAAAAGAGTTGTCAAGATTAATTTGCTTCACGGCGACCAAAATTTCACTGGCAGAATTTAAACATTAGGTTTTTTACTGCAATGCAGTATTGCATGAATCAGAGAGCAAGTCTGTGGTTATTTTGATGGAGAGTAATACACAGTATTCTAGGCTCCCATTTGCTCTGTGTGTGTGTGTGTGTGTGTGTGTGTGTGTGTGTGTGTGTGTGTGTGTGTGTGTGTGTGTGTGTGTGTGTGTGTGTGTGTGTGTGTGTGTGTGTGTGTGTGTGTTTGTGTATGTTTGTGTGTGTGTGAGGGGATGAAGTCAAATGAGAAACGTGTAGCCTGCATTAAATGTTGTATTCAAAAATGAAACAATTCTTCGTTAGAGAAACGAATGCTGCTTCGGGTTATCTTTGTAAGTGAAAGACTAGCAGTGGTTTTCCTGTAAAATAGAAGGGTAAATACTGCAGACCATTTCATGGACTTCTTGAATTTTCATGCTATGGATGACAGTGTAAAAAGAAATTTCCAAACAAGTTGATTTAGATCCTTAGTATTGAAGTAGAGATGGCTGCACAGGCCTGGTTAGCATCGGCCACTTTCCACCAACCCAAACACAGCAATCACACATCTATAAATTACCTATTAAAGTCAAATGTAGGGCTCTTAATATAAGGTATACAATTATCCTTCCATCATTCATAAGTAATAAATTGCTTTATGCTGTTTATGCTATATATGTACTAGATGGACATTGCATAGTGGCGTTAGCTGTTTTTTTTGTTTCTTTTTATAAGCTAGTACAACAGAACGATCGGAAACTTGAATATCTAGTCTCAACTATCTGGTGAACTATCCTTGGACAGCATGAAACTAAGCCTGATTCTTCAAATTCTCATTTCCCATTTGTCGTCCCAACATACTTGGCCATTACCGCAACTGATTAAGGAAATGAAAATACGGTGAACTGACCTCATGCACACCCTGGCCTACTTCCACACTGCCCAACTTCTTCCATTGTATTACAAAGAGGAACTCGTGCTTTGGCGTCAGAGACAGCGGACACCTCGTATTCAAACTCTTCTCCCTTGTCCGTGAAGCAAACAGTTAGATTGACTCCCCCGTGACACCGTCTGCTGCCAAATATGTTTGGGTGCACATGCAGTGTTTTTTTAAGACCTGGTTTAAATTCGACAAACTCTTGATGTTGGTGGATGAGATGAAGAACACATGGAGAAACATCTAGGGAATTTGGGTATTTCTACTAGCTCCCTGTAAAGGGTCATATTTCAATTCCATTCAATTTAACTCAATTTACTGTCATTAAAAACAATGTGCAGGCACATGTTAAAAATGAAATAAGGGCTGCGGCTTCGCCAAACAGTGCAAGACAGACATAGACAAACACAGCAAAAACAGTATAACATATACACAGACGAAGACCAAAAGCTAAGAATAATTTAAAAAGGAAAGAGCGCGAGTGCAAAATGCTATTTGCAAAGCGGACGTCATCTGATAGTGCACAATGTGACATTTGGTACTAATGTTGCACTAGAAACGAACATCTGCATCAACTTGAAATGGTTATTGTGTAAGTACCTTTTAGTCCCTTAGCACATCTGACCTCATGTTTCACAGCATATGCTGCATGATGTATCTCTGGTTTGGGTGTGTTTGGTGGGTGCGTTAGCCGCTTCTCTTTGTCTTGACCCTCACCGAATGGTCTGAGGCCTTTTTTATCGCAAACCACTCCCTTGCGGACACATTCCTGTTATATTTGGAAAAAGTGCACTTCCTCTTTTCACACATCATTAGATGCCTCACCTTTTTTTTGTCGATGACTGTCTCATGGATCTTTCAAAGATGGCGGCGCGAATTCATATTTGCAGCGGCCTCAACCAGTACTGGTATGCGAAGATGGCGGCGCGAATTCATGTTTGCGGTGGCCTCACCCAGTACCGTCCATGCAGTGTCTTGGTCCATGTCTGCGTTAAGTTTGTTGTCTTCGTTTGATGGCTGGGAGAACTTGGTCTGCTGAGTCCTGTGGGCCAGGGGACCATGGCCCTGCCTGGAGCTACACCCGAAGAGGAAGCATCGAAGGCAGTCTGACAAGACGCAGAAATGGGGCAGGCTAAGCTAACTGCTAGCCCATGCAGACCGGCAGTTCCGATAACACCAAGGGTGGTCTGGCGGCGACCTGCCTCGCCTTGCATTGACTGTGTTTTTGGTGTCGTAGTGTGGAGTGCGGGGAGGTGTGTTGAGGGTGTCTGGCTGGGTGAGCTGGCGTTGGATCAGCTGGCGGAGCCTGGTCTGCTGCATCCGGTGGGCCCAAGGACCATGGCCCTCCCCGGAGCTGTGTCCAAAGAGGAAGCACCGAGGGTGGTCTGACAGGACGTGGAAGCAGGGCAGGCTAAGCTAACTGCCAGCTCATGCAGTTACGACAGTCATAAAGGGATTTTGTTTGTTTGTTTGTTTAGTTTGGGTGTATATGTGTTAGTTTGGATGTATGTGTTAGTTTGGATCTATGTGTTCTTGAAGTTTTTGGATATGTATTTTAGTCTTTGTGTTGCACTGCTGTGGGCTGGGGAAAACAATATTCATTTCATTTCATGTACATGAAATGAAATGTCAAATAAAGTGTTCCTGATTTCTGATACACAACAACGTGCCCTCTTCACCTCACAGTTCCCTCAGATCACATCCTGGTCTTTGATGGCGAGCTAATCTTTGTAACGTCTTTCAGAAGGGCCTTGCACAAAAACAACGGCTTAGCTCGGAGAGTGAAATCTCAACGGCCAACTTATATTTTCTCAAAAATTAATTGGTTTGTTTGAAAATCCACACTGACTGACCTCTCTTTACATAACCCAATACACAATTGATACGATCAGTTTCCACAAAATTCCAAAACTTACTTTGCAGTATTCCACAACGAAAAAACCCAATCTCATCAATTAACATCATTACACTCACAAATTCACTCGTCTTCATTAACCGGCATTAAAATCTCCTCTTCACTGAGGAAAAAAAAAAGATGATGCGATTAGCCGACTCAATTAATAACCCAAATGAGCATATAAAATCAGATTAGCTCTAATTAAATCCCTCCGTTTGCCTTTTCACATACTGGCAGACAGACGCAGAGTGGTGGGTGGGTGTGCAGACGGAGGGGAAGTGGGAAGGACAGTAACATATGCACCATGTCAGCCTGGGGCCGCTGGGCCCCACCGTCTTTTCCTGCCACATTCATTTGGCCCCAGCAATCTTCCTGTCTTGTGCTAAAGGTCTCTCGTCCCTTTAAGGCTCCTTGGCACTATCTGGAAGCTAGGGATGAAGAATATGCTGATTAAACACGCCTTCATTAATCCAATTACACGCACAAGACGATTTAACTTCCCATGGGCAGCCAAGTAACGATGATGCAGAAGAGGAAAGAGAGGGATTTTCAGTTTGTGTGTGTGTGTGTGTGTGTGTGTGTGTGTGTGTGTGTGTGTGTGTGTGTAAAAGAGGGGGTGTTCATAAAGGATATAGGCTGATTGACGAGTGACCCTTGTGCACTTAAGAGGATTGACAAACAGTCGTCTGAGCTGTTTGCTGTTGGAGCAGTTTCTCCTCCTGGGGACAGCCATGTTCCCCGTGATGAAGAACCCTACCTGACTCACTGCACCTACAGGCCACTTCCAGGTCGCTGAGCTTCCAAGCATGAAAGACCTTGCCAGATAGGCAGGAAAGAAGTTACTTCTGGTTCATTTGACCGAGCTGGCCACTGTTTAGTGCCTGGCACATGGTGGAGCTGGACGGTTGGGGTAAGAGGGATGTGAAAGTGCATTTCTAAGGCAAAAAAAAAAGGAAGCGGAAGGGTCAAAGTCACCGCGAAGGCTACATCAAATGAGCCTTGTGTCCCTTCTGGGTCCCTGTTGTTTTGTCCTCTATCACAAGACCCACTTATTACAGAGAATTATCATTATTTTTTCCCTACTAATTGCAGAGAATTAGTAGTCGACTACTCCGATGGCCAACACCAAACACAGGATCTGAAAACGGTGCAAATCAGTTTTTAAGTTCACATCTAATAAACCATAACAACAGTGTGCTTAAGATGCTTGGTTATAATATAGAACCCTTGCTGCCTGGACACGAATTCCCACTGACATCTCGGAAACGGTGGTAACAGCCTTTTTTTTTTTTACCCCCCCCCAATTGTATCCAGGCCACTTACCCCACCCCTCCGAGCCGTCCCGGTCGCTGCTCCACCCCCTCTTGCGATCCGGGGAGGGCTGCAGACTACCAACCACACGCTTACCTACCTACCACGACTCAAAATGTGGAGTCGCCAGCCGCTTCGTTTCACCTGACAGGGAGGAGTTTCGCCAGGGGAACGTAGCGCGTGGGAGGATCACGCTATTCCCCCCAGCCCCCGAACAGATGTCCCGACTGACCAGAGGAGGCGCTAGTGCAGCGACCAGGTCACATACCCACATCCGGCTTCCCACCCGAAGACACGAAGGATTGTGTCTGTAGGGACACCCGACCAAGCCGGAGGTAACACGGGGATTCGAACCGGTGCTCCCCGTGTTGGTAGGCAACGGAATAGACCGCTACGCTTCCCGGCCGCCCGGTAACAGCATGTTGTTATCACCATCAAACGTTCAGTTGTGGAGACAAGGTTGCTGCCCACCCGGTTGGCTGAGGTGGTTTTGACAGCTTTGGGAACACGTCACACGTCATACACGTTACTTCTCTTAGAATATCTATTCTAAATTGGTCAATTCCTCCCCGAGGAGGGTAGAAAACCTTCTCAGTGAGAGTCTGACGCCCTTCCACTACACTTTCATGAGGAAACCGGAGTCTGGCTCAGCCTAGATAAACATGATGAGGGAGCTGTTACAGAATTACACACGGCAGGAGGTGTAATGGGTTCATTTTGCGGTACATTTTCATACTTGACTCGAGAAAATTCATCTCGTTTCTTCGTCTTAGAAACGTTATGTTTCTGTTGAGCCTACACGTTGCTAAAGCGACACCTCTCCTCCTCCCTGCTGTCACCTGGCTTCTCTCTCTCTCTCTCTCTCTCTCTCTCTCTCTCTCTCTCTCTCTCTCTCTCTCTCTCTCTCTCTCTCTCTCTCTCTCTCTCTCTCTCTCTCTCTCGCGCTGCCAGCAGTCCTGTGCCCAGCAAACCTGCTTAGCCAGATTGTGACGTCTCCGCCACAGGCCTCATGCTCACCACCATGGCTGACTGCACCTATGGGCTTCTGCTGCCCCCCCCATCCCCTCCTTTCATTTTTCCCCTGCTATTTCCCTCATCCACTCCAACTTCTCAAAAGCAAAAAAAGGAATCTGTCACGTTGAATTACCCCCCCACTCAGACAAGATGACGAAATTGTGTGTATGAGGCATATATGTGCCGTGAACGTGTGGAGGCTCGCGTGCACGTGTGCTTGATGTGTGCTGGTTGGTTCGTGCATGTATGGCTGCATATGAGTGTGTGCAAAAAAACAACAACAACAACACATAACAAATTTACTCCACAGGGCAAGCAAGCAAACAAGCGCATAAACAACCATCTCTGATGAGTTGACCTTTCCCAGACTGACAACGCCAATACAGTAAAATAAAAGTTTTCTATTGCCGCATCTAATATGGTGCAAAAAAAAAAAGGAGATGGAGACTATTTTTCAACTAATTAACCATACACCGTGATTCATACATCTTCGTCAGCTCTGTGCAGACAGAATAAAGGTTTAGCAGAAGAGAGCAGTGTTGTCGGGCCACATAGGATATAATCTATGAACTACATGTTCAATTAACACTATCAGTTCTTCAATCTCTAAATCCGGAGAGAGAAAGCTTTTCACACCCAGTCATATTTCTTCAAAAAAAAGGACATCTATGTTAAAAAAATAAAAATCATAGTATTGTCAGCACAATAAAGTCATCTAGCTATCACCTAATGTCAATGTCCTTATCAGGGTTGAGTGGCCATGGATTTACCAGAAGGACATGACAATGATGATGATGATGATGATGATGAGCAGAAGGACATCTTTAGTTCCGTACGGTCTGCTGTGGTCAAACTGCAACATGTGAAGCTACAACATCACGGGCAAGTGCATCAGATTAGATAAGGTTTAGTGCACTTTTTACGGTTGATCTATCATTTCAGTATGTTGCACACTAGCCCACCGGTATTCCGCTGGTAAACTTGTGAACAAACCTAACAGCCCAAATGTTAGAATGGCCATCTACAAAGAAGATGATGATAGGGATGAAACTAGCTGACTGGTTCGTTGGTAGCATATTGTAGCGAATTCGGGGGACAACGCAACCACAGGAATTGCCGCGGCCGGGAAGCGAACCTGTATCGCCCGCACCGCAGGAGACATCGCTAACCGCTAGACTAAAGGGTCGGATCCGCGAACCACCGGCCAGCGTGTGTTCTTATCCATGCACGTTACACTACCCTCCTCATTCGGAAAGCGCGTCCCGCGCTTAAGCATATCAGCTCCTTCACGCCTCAGGGCGCATACGCTTCCGATGGCCTTACGGTCGCTCCATCCCACTTCTGACACCAATGTAGCGAATTCGGGGGACAACGCAATCACAGGAACTAGTGTGGCGAACGTAGAAGCAACGACAAAGGCAACTTTGCAGCCCATTTATTGAAATAACACAGAAACAAGAACTTACCGAAATATGACACAATACATGGTCGTCATCAACTCGAACAACAAAGTTGTTCAGGGTTTCAGTTACAAGGTTACACAACACAACAGATTGATAACTGCAATTACACAACAACAAATAGTAATCACATAAACACATAAAACCACATAAAACACTTACAAAACATTTAATAACAACTGACAATCTGCCCGCAGTGCCTGATGGGTAAAACAGGACAATTGGCACAATTCTGACGTGGTAGCAACTTCGCTACAATATGAAAAAAGAATCCGCTTGCCGGATCGTCATCGAAGCAAATACGTGTGGATTTAGACAGTAGGTTGGAAAATTGAACGAGACCTGAAAACACGTGGGTGGACGGCCCTTTGGGAAGTGATTCACATGTCATTACCATAAAGAGGAGACAAAAACAAGGTGTCTGGAGCAGGGTAGAGACCCTCTTGTCCTTTTATACTTCTAAGTTACACATCAATAGTGGGATTTCTCTCAGTTTCAATGGACGCATGACATGTGTCGTAGCAAATTCAACAAACGTTTAAAACCACACCGTGCCCCCCCCCTCCGCCATGGTAAATTCAACACTCGTTGGAATAACCACATCGTGCGTGAAGAAAATCAAAGGGGAAAAAAATTAGGGCAGCTTTTTTCGTTGTTACGTCTTTCGACAGACATTATTAGCCCACTTATCCCCGACCGACAAGCACGTACAGGTGTCTCCGAAAACACAAAATTACGAACAGAATACTGACAAAAGAATCAATTTCTTGTGTAACACGTAGAGTTGGATTATATAAAATTCATTTTCTAAAAGAGAAAAATGGCACTATTAAAAACACAAAGCTTGCGCCATCCTCTTCAGTTCGCCCGGGGCCAAAGAGCGAAGCCAGGACGCCGACTTGGCCTCCCACATCCCGGAGGTGCGGACCTGGAAGCGGTCCAGACTGGGACCGGCTTCCCGCTCTCAACAGGGAGGAACCGGTGTGCCAGGATCTCCATATATGGACTGCCCCTGATATCAGATCAGATATGACTCCATCATCTTTTGGACATCGATGAATGTGAATTAGTGGGAGGAGGGATTGGTCTAACAGTGATATATAATTCAGCATGGCGATTAACGAGGGGCATGCTGTATTTCTAAAGTGACTGCTCCCATAATCCCTCTTACACTCACTTGTCACTTGCTTTTAGCAAACTGACTGATATTTTATGTATTTACTTGCTTTGTCTGGTTTCTCCGACCTTGTTTTGCTGTCCTTGTTCCCAGCAACAAGAGTCTAATATGACAGGAGGCGGGGAATAATGTTGAACAGCCAATAGGCTCGACGGATGGGCGGGGTCTTACAGGCTGGTGACTGGTAAGTCTATATAAGGACCACCGAGTGCGTGGTAAACGTCAGATGAGAGCGCTGTGTCAGACAAAAGAAACCAACAAACAAGCGGATTCAAAAGAATAAGTCGCCGGACACAGCTTTGATTCACCCTAAAGGAACAAAGCGACAATTTGGTACAGTACAGTTCCACTATTTTGGAAGTATTACCTTAATTTTTTTGATAAGTTTGATCTGCGTAATAATAATAGCCTACAGTGGGACTTGTTGCTGAAAAGGGAAACATTAGGACACTGGAGATTTGGGCTCAAGTCAACATCTTTCCAGCGCACAAGTATAGGCCTGTTTGACTGTCTATTTGAAATATGTCCACAATAATGGAACAGCCTTTTTATGACGACTCGTTTCTCTCTGCTTATGGCCATTCAGGCGCTGCCCTGTCAGACTACAAGCTGCTAAAGCAGAACATGAACTTGAACTTCTCCGACTCATTTCGGAACTCGAACCACAAGTCACAGCAACACCTGCCCGCCGACACCGACTTGTATTCAGCAGGGACGGCGGACGCGGGCTCACTGAAGCTTGCCTCTCCAGAATTGGAGCGACTGATCATCCAGAACAGTAACGGTATCATCACTACAACGCCGACCCCTCCCCAGTACCTCTACAACCGGGGAATTACAGAGGAGCAAGAGGGTTTTGCTAACGGTTTCGTTAAAGCACTGGACGATCTCCACAAGATGAACCAGATGGCTCCACCGAACGTGTCCATCGGTGCAGGTGGCGTTGCGTGCTCCGCACCCACCTCAGTGTTTGGTTCCTCCATGCAGGCGGAGCCCCTCGAGTACACTACCTTGAGCAACTGCACGCCGAACTCTAACCTGTCATCTGCAGGCAGTTACCCCTCCACCACCATCAGCTACCTGCCCCACCATCAGTACCACCAGCATCCCCAAGCCCTTGCGCATGGCTCCCACCACTTCCAGCACCCGCTGGTCGGAGCAGGTCTCCATGCCCAACGCTATGGCGTGCTGAAAGAGGAACCTCAAACAGTTCCCGACATGCAAAGCAGCGACAGCGGCTCTCCGCCGATGTCCCCCATCGACATGGAGAACCAGGAGCGCATCAAAGCGGAGCGTAAGCGGCTGAGGAACCGGCTCGCCGCCACCAAGTGTCGGAAGCGCAAGCTGGAACGTATTGCTCGTCTGGAGGATAAGGTGAAGGTGCTGAAGAACGATAACGCGGGACTGTCCAACACCGCGTCGTTACTGCGGGAACAGGTGGCTCAGCTCAAACAAAAAGTCATGACACATGTCAGCAGTGGCTGTCAACTTATACTGGTTCCTAAGGTCAAGTATTGACGGGAAAAGTGCACTTTAAAAACACTGGACAATGCGTGAAGAACCTGTCAAAAAGAAAAAAATTGCACTGACAATATAGCAGTTCATTGACGAACGATGGGCCACATTTTCATGTTGGAAATAGCAGTGTTGGCTAAATTGTTTAACTGATGAGTTTCAATAGGGGTTTCTTTAACTAAAATTCAAGGGACGCTGACATCAATACTGTCGAAGACTGAAACACAGGGCATTTTGAACAAGTTTTGAAAAGTGTCGTCCCTTTGGCTTTGCCTGTTTACATTTTACTTTGACAACTGCCGTTTGTGATGCATTCCACTGTAAGTTATTTGTGTTTATCAGGCTGAGCCCGATAAGCCCATGTCTTTTTTTTACTTGTACAGTATATATTTAAGTAAATACGATGAAGAAATGTGTGTGGCGTCGTTTCACTTTTGTTAGTTGTTATACTCATATCAAGACTTAACACGAGTGGTGTTGAATTTTGAACTATTGCTGCTTAAGTTTTTAAACTCGAAGTAACTCATTGCAAAAGACTAAATATGATCACCGGCTGTGACGTCTTTTTTTTTTTAAGAAGCGGTTTGACGCTGGAGTTGTCAAGGCGTGGGATTGTTTCCTGAATGACGTTACACGTACGTCCATATATGGTTATATTTGTTGCCAGACGTCAGAGCGCAAAGGTTTCCGGGAACTCCCACCTGCACTGCCCGTCAGGTCGGTTGCGTTACATCCGCCCACTGCCTTGACTCGACATGGTAAACGTGTGAATGAAGAGGTCTCTGCAGAACCGTGGAGTTCCCCTAGTTTTCGATTTCCCAAAACAACTCTCAACATTATTTAAAAAAATTACAAGACGTTCAACTAAGTTTACCGTAGTGGAGCATAGGCAGTTTACCCAATATGAGGTGGAAAAGTTCCACAGGGAACAATGCTCAGGCCTGATGTTGTGAAGCGAGGCAAATATTTACTCACCGAAATGTCCAAACAAATATGGCAGAATCTTGTCTATATAGCGCTAAATACATTTGGATTGGGTAATATTTGGACAGGCGTTTTAACAGGACAAATTGCATGGGCGGCAACTGACGATTAATTATAAAAACACGTTTTCCTAGCTACACTAGGAACCAAAATCGTATCGGAAATATAAAGCAGTTACACCAGAAAGTCGCTGCCTGAAATCTAGTCGGGACCGGTAAGCCCTGTCAAATCGATCCAATGCCCGGGAACCGTAGTAAGTGAAATGGCGTCATCTAGTGGTCAGAGCAACACTGACAAGCATTTTAGTAGACAAAAAACATCGCAACAAGTGTATCATTGTTCCTCGCCACTTTAATGAAACGTTGCAAGGGTACATGAATGCAAAGTAAAAAATAGTCACAATTTTGATGAAAAAAAAAAATCAATACTTTCAGTGCTCAGGACTCCACTTGTACCTTGTCATACAAACATAGGATTTGAGTCATGTTAAAGGGTTTTGTATTCAACAGCCCTCATATTTTTTCTAGGTTGGGATTGGACGCCAAGAAGAGACTCCTGAATAGGGAAACTTGTCATTTGAAGGCAAGTACTACAGCTAGCATGTCAACTGCAGGACCGCCACGTTCACTGCTTTGAGAAGAACTCTTTGCTCTTCTGGACATCAGGAATAATAGTATCACTCCCTGGTTTCCAGCCAGCGGGGCACACTGTATGGGCAGAGAGAAAAAACAAAGTCCACTAGTGTTAGCTAAATAAGCAGAACTGGACTTTAAATGCCAAGAGCACACAATCTATGAGTGAATACAAAGTGGCAGGCTCACAAACTAACTGACCCCTTTAACTCTAAACTTCTAACCTTGGTATTGAAAGAATTGTGTTGATCAGTTTAAGTAAGCAATCAAGATGAAGGCTCAACTGATGCCAGCACATAAGACTAAAAAAAAATCCACTGAAAAGCCCAATTTAAGATAGATTTATGGTTTAACGTTAGTGCATTTGTGAACATGTACAATGCATTAACACAAATGTGCACAAGGGCATTTTCCTACATACTTGGCCGTAGTGCTTGCGAGCAACCTAAAGGGCAGTGTCAAAAAAACAAATTATACAGGAACAGCTGAAGAAACTTGGGAACAGAAAAAAAAGTAAATAATAAGAAAAGCATTAGGCAAAAAAAAACAAAACAAAACAAAAAAAATAATAATAAATTTTTGTTGTGTTGTTTTACTATATTTCAAACTGTCTTGTGCCCTTTTGGATATTGCATCAGCCCCTTCGGTTTTGTTTGATGTCAATATTGATAATGTGTATAGCCAAGCTAATACATGTCTGTGAATGTTCTCATTCATCCAGGTCATAGTTATCCAAAGGAGTTGAATCAAGTGCAACTGGACTTGGTATATATCCATGAAGACGTTTCGCCTCTCATCCAAGAGGCTTCCTCAGTTCGTGCCTTTCTGACTAGACCAAGCTAGTCTGACTGGCTGGTGATGAGACTCAGAATTTATCCTCTTTGGAGTCGTTGTCAGAGCTATAGATGTCCATGGCTCTTTGTGTTCCGATGTTTACCAACGCCCATCGCTAACAGAGCCAGAGCTAATACAGTTCAGATTTTGCAGATGTGTAAGTCTGAGACACTGAGCTACAGTCACTCAAACGCCCCTTCCTTATAATGCTTTTTAGAAACATTTACCTAAACAACAGCATGTCCCATCCGTTACACAACCTGCATCGTCATTACTCTAGCGGATCGCATGTTTCAATTTCACTCACCCTCTCCGAATTTGTCAGTGTGCTGGAAGGCCTGCACCAGACGCAGGGTCTCATCCACTGAGCGACCTACAGGCAAATCATTGATTGTGATCTGCCTCAGGATGCCCTTGTCGTCAATCACAAACAGACCCCTAACAGAGACAAACAGATGTTCAGGGTGATGGAAAACAGTCATTTGGTGAGGTAACTATATCAATGTGTTGCTGGCAAAGTTGAAAGACATACAACTGCCAGTTTTACTTTTCAGCCAGTGGCACATTTGTAAATTAGTGAAGTGGGTAGAGCACAATAAAACCATAAACTTGCATAACTGTCCTTTACATTTAGGGTTCACCATTTGGTGCATTATAGAGTATTGTCAGTATTGTACCAAACAATCCATACTTTGCTAGCAGGTAACATTCTGAAGAACAAGGACTAAATATCTTTCACAGCACTTGGTGTGAAGGATGTAAGGAATATTGGAAAGTTGTACACAATACATTTGTACACCCCTAGAGTCAACTCATGTAGCTCAGTTCCAATCTAGTTTCAACTGTGAAAAAACATCCCAAAGCTTTGTTTCATTGCTACCATTCACAAATTAATAGAAAAAAACAAACAACTTCTAAATACTACAAACAAATTGGAATTTACACCTTGCATGCCAAGGTGAGTGCATACGAATCCAAGGATGAAAAAGAAATGTTGAGAGGAAGAGTAATCGCAATGTGAAACCTCTGATCAGGAGGAAAAACTTAAGATTTGGATTTGATAGGACCACACAGGATGTCTGTCAGACCTGTATGCGATGCCATCCTCCTCTTTCAGTACGCCATAGTCTCTGGAGATCGACTGGTTGAGGTCTGCCACTAGGGGGATGTTCATGGGACCCAGACCTCCATCTTTCCTTGGTGTGTTAATCCTACAGAAAACATTGGCGCCAGGAGTCCTTTTATTTCATGCTTTTTAAAACCCCAGTCAACACTTAAGCTTGTGTAGGGAACCCCAATAAGATGTATTATTAACACAAAACTAACCTTACATAGCCTAGTAGTAATAAGTTAAATTTAGGGAACGCTTTAAAAAGGACTCTAGCATTATCATTGAGAAAAGTTTTAATTGAACACTAAAAAAAAATCTGCCCCCATTATTTGATTTTTTTCTTAAAGGAATGCTGAGTCATGTCTGTTAGCTCTTTTCAGCTATGTTGGGACGAAGCAGACTTATCAATACTTAGCAGTGTGGCTCACTGATTCGAGATAAACTGAAATGGGTGTTTCCTACATACACTCCTAAAACCAAACTGATAGATTGAGAAGAAAGACTCGAACAACATACAAAAAAAATATGCAACACCTAATCTGTAAGAGGTGCACATCTCCGAAACTGGTGTATTTAACTTGAGTATCCTCGACTATGAAAGTGGCCCTTCAGATGTGCATGATCTTGGGGCTGCCATAATGAGGACACATTCACAGATGTGTGGATCCTTTTTACTGTTAAAAGCTAATCTCAGAATCTCCACCCCCAATAAAAATTAGCGATGCTCACCAGGCCAGGTGGCAAAAGTGTGAGTCTGTGGAGGCTGCAATGACCTCACAACCAATCTTGCGGAACTCCGCTGCTCTGTCGCTGAAAGCCACAATTTCGGTGGGGCAGACAAAGGTGAAGTCCAAAGGATAGAAGAAAAAGATGACATACTTCCCTGAATAGCACAGAGTAAAGCAGTGTTAATTTTGATCAACCAACGTTTATTATGCCCTGACACTAAAAGGCTACTAAAAAAAAGCTTTGATATCTGTACATTCAATCAAGGGATTGGCCTCTACATATTCATTATACAAAGTTAGAGCAAGAAAATTACACAGAGGTCCTCAACAGGACTGCAAAATCTTTTATAACCAATAAACTACACAATCTGTGGGTGTCTGTACAGGGAAATTAACCAACCTTTGTAGTCTGACAATTGGATGTCCTTGAACTGTCCATCAACTACAGCTGTGGCTTTGAAGGCTGGGGCAGGCTTGCCAATCTTGGCGTTTCCTGATGACATAGTGTTGGTGTTGGCTCACTGAGGGGAGAAACACAGGTCGTCAAAAGGGCATTCCCAACACTGATAATAACAACATACATGACGCTCCCTGGGTGGTCAGAAACCCCTCCTGTGGTATCTGTTGGCAGCAACACCTTTTGGCAGCAAAGTGAGCATGAAATTTCAAATGACCGGCTCAAGTGCACGTCCTCGATAGCTGGAAGCCAATATAGTCACATGCAAGTCAGCAGTTCGGCAAGCTGGGATCAATGGCCTTTAAAGAAGCTTGAATAATGATGAAATGCATCAACCAAATATGAATACCACACATGATAAAGAAGGGGTTTTTACAATGTTTTCTATTATACTCAAAAGCGAATACCCCTTCTTGTATTATTGGATAACATTAAACCGATTATCTTTCACCAGCAATTGTGTGGCGATCGGCTCAACCCCTATAGCTAAATCAGCAGAATGTAGGCCCAAGTGTAACAATATGTTTGAACTAAAACATTCAAATTTGGCTCGTCATTACAGAGGTCGGCATAACGTCTCTGTTGTTTCGCATCAAAGACACATGCACCCAAGCATTGTTTGTTCCAATTTCAACATATTCAATTCGTCTTTTAAAAAGTGTTTAATGTAACCCTTATCCACGAATCAACCTAGCTGGTTTTGACTGGCGTTAGCAGGACGGCTACTCAGACAATGCGTGGTGCCCTGCAGCTTTCTACTCCACGGGGACAAAGAACAAAGCTAAACAGAGGCCGCAAGTACCGAGCACTTGACACACACTGCTCAGCTAGTTTAGCTACTGAAAGCCGGTCTCCTTTCGTCTGTCCGCGTTCTTCCCACGCATAGTTGTGTCTCTAGGTCGTGTTACGCGTTCGCTTTTAAATACTTAAAATGAAAGAAACTGCAGTAATCCGATGCGAGTTATACGTACGTTGCTTGAGATTTTAACCACGGACAAGCCGCAACACGGGAGCTGAGCTGTAGCAGGAGTCAGAAGGAACGGATATGCGGCTGTTATAGGAGTAGGCGTGCCATCCCGGAAGTACAAACACGACCGCGATATGAGTTCTTTCACAATAAAATGTAGCGCCTAGCGCCTTAAAACGGTTATATCATATCTACTACTACTACTATCGGCTGCTCCCGTTAGGGGCTTACCACAGCGGATCCGTTTCCATCTCTTCCAGTCCTCTGCATCTTCCTCTGTCACGCCAACCACCTGCATGTCCTCCCTCATCACATCCGTAAACCTCGTCTTTGCCTTTCCTCTTTTCCGCTTCCCTGGCAGCTCCATCTTCAGCCTCCTTCTCCCATTATACCCAGCATCTCTCCTCCGCTCATAAACCATCTCAATATCACCTCTCTTGCTTTGTCTCCAAATCGTCCAACCTGAGCTGTCCCTCTAAAATTAGAGAGACAACTCAGGTTGGACGGTTGGACTCTTTCTTAATCCTGTCCTTCTTCGTCACTCCCGATGAAAATGTTACCATCTATAACTCTGCCCCCTCCAGCTCCGTCTTCTGTCTTTTCGTCAGTGCCACCGTCTCCAGACCATACACCATAACTGGTCTCACTGCCACGTTGTAAAACCTTCCCTTTAACCCTTGCTGGTACCCTTCTGTCCCAGATCACTCCTGACACTCTTCTCTACCTACTCCACCCTGCCTGCACGCTCTTATTCACCTCTCTTCCGCACTCCCCGTAACTTTGAACAGTTGACCAGTATTTAAAATTATCCACCTTCGTCACCGCTACTCCTTGCATCCTCGCCATTCCGCTGTCCTCCCTCTCGTTCACGCACATGTGTTCCGTCTTGTTCCAACTGACTCTCATTCCTCTTCACTCCAGTACATACCTCCAGCCTCCCCTCAACCTGTTCCCTGCTCTCGCTACAGGTCACAATGTCATCCGCGAACATCATATTGTAGCGAAGTCGGGGGACAACGCAACCACAGGAACTGCCGCGGCCGGGAAGCGAACCCGTATCGCCCGCACCGCAGGAGACATCGCTAACCGCTCGACTAAAGGGTCAGACCCGTTAGTCAAGGACCAACGTGTCTGCTTATCCATGCACGTTACAATATAGTCCACGGAGACTCCTGCCTGATCTTGTCTGTCAACCTGTCTATTACCACTGCAAACAAGAGAGGAAGGGCTCGGAGCCGTTCCTTGATATAATCCCATCCCACCTCCATCTTGAACACATCCGTCATTCCAACCACACACCTGACCACTGTTACACTGCCCTGATACATATCCTGCACCACTCTTACATACTTCTCTGCCACTCCCGACTTCCTCATACAACACCACACCTCCCCTCTCAGCTCCCTGTCATGTGTTTTCTCTAAATCCACAAAGACACAATGTGACTTCTTCTGACCTTCTCTGTACTTTTCCATCAACATTCTCAAAGCAAACATCACATCTGTAGGGCTATTTCGTGGCATGAAACCATATTGCTGCTCACTAATCATCACCTCTCCTCTTAACAAAGTTTCCAATACTCTTTCCCATATCTTCATGCTGTGGTTGATCAACTTTCTACCTCTGTAGTTACTGCAGCTCTGTACATCTCCCTTATTCTTGAAAATCGGTACGAGTATGCTCCTTCGCCACTCCTTTGGCATCTTCTCACTTTCCAAGAATAATCTGGCTAAAAACTCCATTGCGATCTCTGCTAAACATCTCCATGCCTCCACATGTATGTCATCTGGACCAACCGCCTTTCCGTTCTTCATCTTCTTCATAGCTGCCCTCACTTCCTCCTTGCTAATCCACCGCGCTTCCTGATTCACTATCCCCACATCATCCAATCTTCTCTTTCTCATTTTCATTCATCAGCCCCTTAAAGCAGTGGTTCTCAACCTTTTTGGGGTCCTGGACCCCCTGCGTATTTTTGATCTACCCTGAGGACCCCTCCACCTGATCTTGGGGGAGGGGGGTTGCAATTTGTAGAAACAGTAGAAACTGCATTTTAAATTGCATTATAGCATTTATTCACTCTTTGGGGCAAAAATAAGAGCTTTCAATTGTAACTTAGATATAGTTAATAAAACAGAATTCTTATGCAGTAACTTTCAGATATATGTAACAAAACAGAATATGTATTCATTAACTTTCAGATATATGTAACAACAGAATTTTTATGCAGTAACTTTTAACAATGCAAACGGGAGCGAGATCTCTTATTAAAATACAATAAATTACACTTGTGAAACAGATGTAATTAGAGAAAAAAGTCCTGTTACCCTTTATAGTTTAGGTAGATAAAGGTCTCAGTTACATTTGAGTAAAATAATCCTATTTCTATAAACGTTATAGGATCTTTTTTTAAAGATATTTTATTTTCACGGACCCCTTGCAATTACACCACGGACCACTAGGGGTCCGCGGACCCCCGGTTGAGAAACACTGCCTTAAAGCACCCCTTCCACCTTCTCAACACACTCTCCTTAGGACATTTCCATCTCTATCCTTCATCACCCTAACTTGCTGCACATCCTTCCCAGCTCGGTCCCTCTGTCCAGCCAATTGGTACAAGTCCCTTTCTCCTTTCTTAGTGTCCAACCTCTCATACAACTCACCGTGCACACTTTCCTTCGCTTTCGCCACCTCTCTTTGCTTTACGCTGCATCTCCTTGTACTCCTGTCTACTTTTTTTCATATCGCTGACTAGCCCACTTCTTTGCCAAGCTCTTCCTCTGTATACTCTGCTGTACTTTCTCATTCCACCACCGAGTCGAGTCTCCTTGTCTTCCTTCCTCTGTCCAGATGACACACCGAGTACCTTCCTAGTTGTCTCCCTCACTATTTCTACAGTGGTTGCCCAGCCATCCGGCAACCCTTCACTAACACCCAGTGCCACATGTCTGTGAATGTTTTCATTCATCCAGGTCATAATTATCCAAAGGAATTGAATCAAGTGCAACTGGACTTGGTTATAGCTCGCCACAGTACCATATCTATAACAATACTTTTTATTTATTAGTCTCAATAGTCTTAAAATAATGAAATTACAAACATCTAAATGTGTACGCTGACCTCGTCAGTGAACAAAGCAAGCTCCATGTTTTAGCCGGAAGACAAACTCCCGAACTTTTATTTTGAAGTATTTTGTGTTCTCTCCTTTCTTTGAGGAACATGAACATTTCCTTGCTTTTGCGTAGGTGTTGGACTGGTTCGGCGAGGCTGTCTGAACAAGTTTGCTTGTGAGGCAGGTAAATACGACATTTAACGTGTGTTTAGTACAGCATAGTATAGTATTTAGTATCGTATAATGTTTTGACATTAGAGCATATTGCGGTTTTGTCGCTACAAGCCACTTTCCCGATTGCAATTCTATTTTCAAAGCAACTGACTGTCCTCAGGCAAAACAATGGATCCGACCTGAAGAAGCTAGTTTCTCTAACCTGACTAGCTTCGACAGCGATATTCAGTGTGCACAGAAAAGTGCAATGTGGCTAAGGTATATTTATGTTAAGGATATCTCATCGCCTAGGTTAGTGGCTGAGAACAGTTGCATTCTCTGAACCAACAGTTCTAACCTAAATGTATTGCCTTTACAGGGTAACTAATGAAAAAATGTTTCTGCGAATTTGACTGGATAAGTTCACTTATGTACGTAGCAAGTGCCTTTAATAAGATGCTGGCTTTTGTATATTTTAATCTGACCTAGTCTTCTCAATTAGCAGTAATGCTAACATGTCTGATCAGTATAGCGCCTTATTTAAAACTTGACTTATTTCCGGAGCCTGTCTTGCCCTTAACACCTGACAACATTTAATATTTGTTATTTCTTTCGTTTCATTCTTTATATAGGAATCAGACCACCACAAGGACTAAGCGGTCTCAGCTCTCCAACAAATCCCACACATTTATTCACAGCCATGGATTCAAACTGTAAGAGATTAGGAGGACGATATGTGACTGATTGTATGAGTATAGTCATATCCAAAGGAGTTGAATCAAGTGCAACTGGACTTGGTATATATCCGTGAAGACGTTTCGCCTCTCATCCAAGAGGCTTCCTCAGTTCGTGCCTTTCTGACTAGACCAAGCTAGTCTGACTGGCTGGTGATGAGACTCAGACTTTATCCTCTTTGGAGTCGTTGTCAGAGCTATAGATGTCCATTGTTCTTTGTGTTCCTATGTTTACCAACGCCCGTCGCTAACAGAGCCATAGATATGAGTGGCTCTTTTGTGTGCCGATGTTTGGCCGCGCCCGTCGTTATCGGAGGTATTGATTTGCGTTTGTTTAGCAGCGACGGTCGTTGGGGGTGTGAGTTTCGACTTCATTATTCAGTGGTCATGAGAGTCGTTGGAGCCGTTAGTGACCGACTGTTGTTCTCGGAGGCTAGGCTTCTTGAGTCTCCTGGGTAGAGATGAAAGGACGGCATTGTAAGTGGGAGATAGGCGGTGTCGCAGACCTCCTCCTCTGTTGAGGGATGGTTTTTTCCAGTTTCGCATAGATGGCTTCCTTCACCCCTCTTTCAAACCATCTATCTTCTCTGTCCAAAATGTGTACGTTGCTGTCCTCGAAGGAGTGCGTCTTCTCCTTTAGGTTTAGATAGACTGCTGAGTCTTGTCCTGAGGAGTTTGGCCTTCTGTGTTGGGCCATCCGTTTGTGTAGTGCTTGTTTGGTTTCTCCTATGTATAGGTCAGTGCAATCCTCATTGCATTGTACAGCATACACCAGATTGCTTTTCCGGGTGTGTGGTACACGGTCTTTGGGATGAAGCAGTCTTTGTCGGAGTGTGTTGCTGGGTTTGAAGTATACTGGGATGCGGTGTTTGTTGAAAATTCTCCCGAGTTTCTCGGAGACCCCAGAAACATACAGGATGACTGTGCTATTCCTTCTGTTCCTTTTCTCCTTGTCGCTCACCTGGTTGGTCTTTTTGGAACGTGTTGCAGTTTTCACAAAGGTCCAACTGGGGTAGCCGCAGGTTTTTAAAGCTCCCCTCAGGTAGAACACAGGGCCCTGAACTCCTTCAGAGGAACACCTCCGAGCCACTGGTTCAGATATGTGGACGACACATGGGTCAAAATCCAAACACAAGAGGTGCAAGCGTTTACCAAACACATCAACTCAGCGGACAAGAACATTAAGTTCACAAGGGAAGACATAAAGAACAACAGTTTGCCCTTCTTGGACTGCGACGTCCACATTGGGGAAGACAGGAGCCTCCACATTGGGGTTTACAGGAAACCTACACACACAGACCAATATCTACTTTGCGACTCACACCACCCTCTGGAACACAAACTGAGGGTCATCAGAGCTCTGCAACACAGAGCTGACAATGTGCCCAGCAGCACTCAGGCGCAACGAGAAGAACACAAACACCTGAGGGGAGCTTTAATATACCAAGTCCAGTTGCACTTGATTCAACTCCTTTGGATAACCATGACCTGGATGAATGAGAACATTCACAGATGAGTATAGTCATATCATTTGATGTTAATGTCTGACAAATTGACACGAATTTGATTTAAAGGTGGAATAATCAGATCCATAAATGAGTTTTTGCAGAGTGAAGTCAGTATTGATGACAAAATAGTATACAACTGCGGGGCCTTGTTTTCTCAATTTTTGTGCCTTGAGTTTTGCCTTGTTTGACTTCATAAATTTGTCAGTACCTTTGCACAGCTCTAAATAGTTGATTAAGCCTAATTCTGGATCAGTTTATCACAACCTTTGTTCAGTGAAACACTTTGTCAGAGAAAGTTGAATCAGTTCATCTGGTCATAATGTGTGACAGAAATGTTTCGTCACTCATCTAAGTGACCTCTTCAGTCTAAACCGACCACATGTATCCCTACCCTTATAAAAAATACAGTTCCACAACGACCAAAACCAACCATCAGTTTCATATGCAAATTGCCCTGACCATTAACAAGACATCCAATGTCCATGTGTACTATTCACAGAGGGTTTGGGAATGTTTGCAATCACAGCATTGTAAAATGGCGACAGATGTACTCCTAGCCCCCCCCCCCCCCAGTTCAGGGATGATTGTTCCCTCTTAACATCGATGGCCTCTCTGACTCCCCATTCAAACCAGCATTCCTCCCTATCAAGGATGTGCGCATCCTAGTCCTTGAAAGAGTGGCTACTGGCCTGTAGATGGGTGTAGACTGCGGTGTTCTGGCCATCCTCTTGACCAGCGTCTGTTTGGTTTCCCTGATGTACAAATCACAGCAATTCTCCTCGCTCTTAACAGCTTACGCTATATTGCTCTGTTTGTGCCGGGGGAACCAATCCTTGGGGTGGACCAATTTCTGGCACAGTGTATTTTGGGGTTTGAAAGCAACTGAGATGCGGTGTTTGGAAAATACACATCTCAACTTTTCTGACACTGCCGCCACATTATGCTTAGGCAGCTTTTGTCCTTCTCCTCTCTGTGATAGGCTGGTGCACTGTCTGGGTGTCTACCTGGCTTTGACAAACACCCAGTTAGGATAACCACACTTAACTGGGCCTGTTTAATGTGAGATTTCTCCCCTTCCCTGGCCGCTGTGTCGGTGGGGACGTTGTCAGCTCGGTGGTACAGCGTCCTGATGACTCCTAGTTTGTGCTCCAGTGGATGATGAGAGTCAAACCTTAAGTACTGATCAGTTTGTGTTGGTTTACAGTAATGCTGTGATTGCAAATATTCCCAAATCCTCTGTGAATAGTACACATGGCCATTGAAACTAATGCTCACGCCTATTTGCATATGAAACTGATCGTTGGATTCAGTCATTATGCCACTATTGTTTATAAGGGTGGGGATACCTGCAGTCAGTTTAGACTGAAGAGGTCACTTAGATGAATGATGAAACGTTTCTGTAAGTAAACATTGTGTCCAGATGAACTGATTTAACTTTCTTTGTATTTCTTACTTGATTATTGAGCATGCATAAAGACAAACGCTGATGTGTGCTGCCAAAGAGTGACTAATTTTCCATAGTGTGCAACCAAGAAATGTTGGGCAACTTTTGATATAATTATGCCGAGTACTTTTCCAAGTTTGACTTGTGCAACCCCAGTCCATTTATCATGATGCAATTAAAGTTTACTGAGACAGTAAATCAAAATGAATTTGAGGGCTTAAATTGCCACATTAGGTTGTAAGCCATTTCCAAAACTAAGCTTTCATATTTTCACTATTTTTACAAACAGATTTATCAGAATCTTTGGCTTTGCCATTCATAACCAAAACATTTTCCCTGAACTCTCCTGTAGTAAGTGCACAGCCAATGATGTGTGAGTTGTGTGGGACATTTTTTGAGACTCGACAAGGGCTCTCCAGCCATGCTCGAGTCCACCTTCGGCAGCTAGGGGTGGCACTATCAGAAAACACCAGATCGCCCATTGATGTGCTGTACCAGATCATCCAGGAGAGAGACGGCTCCCTCCCCAGCCTGCCCAAAAAAACAGACCAGAAGGGGCTCAGGACATCTCTCGAGAAAGGAACTCTCCTCAAAAGCTCATCCTCAAAAGCAGCAGGTAAAGCGACACAAAAGTCAGCTCCTCAGGGATCTTCATCTGTCTTCCCTTCATCCTCCCCACCTGTTCGGGTGGCTGAGTCCAGAAAAAGTGAAGGCAGTAGCTCAACCCCATCAGGGTTTCACCAGCCAACAGCCAAGCCATTTTGGGCACCGCAGGAATCTGATGCTCCTCTGACCCTAGGTATGCTTCAACTTTTACTGTAGATTTTACGGCAAAGCTGAAACCGTTTAGGGTTGGTATAGCTGCCGGTTCAAGAAAGTTGTATTGCCATCTGTTAGACTTTCACAGCAGCACAAGAACAATGCCGTCAAATACTAAGTATAATGATTTTGATGCAAGATTATTTTGCTGCCAGTGAAGTATTTTTTTCTTTTGCAAAGTAAATGGCATTAAATGACTAATTTTGTTCACAATCTTCCTTCTCCCTTCTTTGTACATTATCATAGCCTCAAACTCCAATCACGAGGATCATGTGTGCCAACTTTGTGGTTCTTGGTTTGAGAAACGCAAGGCCCTTTCCTGTCATGCACAGGCCCATTTGCGCCAGATTGGAGTAATGGAGAACGCCGATGCTAAAGAATGCCCGATTGAGCTGCTCTACAAGATTATGGAAACAGAGGACCTCAAGCCTTTTAGCAGTGAAAAACAGGAACGCTTCAACGTCCACACTTCACCTAAATCCTCCACCAAACGACCCTCTGCTCGATCACCCTCACCTATGTTCAAAGGATCCCCCTCTTCCCTTCCACTCCAGTCAGCCCCCAGAAAACGAGCCAAAGCATCAGATGAGTTTACCTGTGTCCTGTGTGGAGAGATGTTCGAGAACCGCAAAGGATTGGCCAGTCACTCGAGATCTCACCTGCGGCAGGTTGGGGTAATTGACTTGCTGGGTAAAGGCTCTGCTATTGATGCTGTCCAGAAGCTAGTCAGCAGTGGCATGCAAGCTGCATTAAAACCCTGCAAAAAAAACACCACCACTGCTTCATCCCCAGCACCGTCCCCTGCAACACCACCAGCATCATCTTCAGTCCCAGGTCCAACACCCCCTCTCTCCACATCTCTTTCCCCACCCCCCTCTCAGTCCCTTTCTTCAACCCAAGGACGTCCCAGTCACTCCCCTCTTACATCTGCCAACCGAGCCCCAAAGGCCAAGAAAGGCTTTCGGCTAGCAGTGGACCCCTTGAAACGGAAGCCCAAGCCTGAATCCATACAGGGGGAGATGTCTGTTCTACCACAGGGATTGATCACCAGCAGTAACTCTACCACTCAGATGTTGTCAAGTCCAGTTGTTAAGCCAGAGTCTATCAAAGCAGGTAAAGGAGGCTCCCAAAGCTCAGATTTGGTTGGAGTTTTAATGTAACATGCATCAGTTATTTGGTAGCTTACAGTGTTATTACTATTACTCAATTCAGACATTTGACTATTTAAATTCTCAAAAACTATGACATATCCTTTAGATCATGTATTTATTTGCCGGTGTATATACTTGTTTTTCTTTTTTAAATGTCTTTCTTTCTTTTATGTATTGAGTGCGTGTGTTTTATCTGGCCACTTCCTCCATTCCTAACCCATCCTCCCATTTGCCAGGGACATCAGCAGTCATCGAATCCATTCCAAGTGTCCCTTGTGATTTTTGCGGCCAGCTCTTTGACACACGAAAGGCTTTATCATGCCATGCTCGCGCCCACCTTCGCTATCTTGGCATTTCATGGTTAGCCAACACATCACCAGTTGACGTCCTTAGAGAAGCCATGCAACAGGGGCAAGGTTTGAAAGATTCAGTGTCCAGTGGTAGCTCAGTGTCTGGCGGAACCTTGTGGGCAAAACAAGGCCCCAAGAGGTCCCTGGATAGCCTCATGTCGGGAGATCCAGCTACCAAGGCCTGTATCCCCCCTTTTGGCTTTTCCCCAAAAGAGAAACCCTCCCCGGGCAAGACTGGAATCGCACAAGCTGGTAAGCCATTAATACCAGCCTAAAGCACAGTTGTTTTTTGGCAAGGCTATTTATGTCAGTTTCCATTACAGAGATGTAGTTTCACACAGCAGTTTTGTGTTGAGCCCATTTTCTACAGCAAGAATGATGTAGAAAGACTTAATTTGTACATACAAGAGCACCTTGTCAACATGACAACACACTAACCAGGAGACACGGAAGAAATGGCACTGAGTGCCCTGGCTTTTTAACATGTTTTTGATGTTCATTTACTGAAAATCACAGAGATCTGGTTTATAATGAAAGTATTCTTTTCTTTAAATATATTGTACATCTAAACCTGCCTGAATGCACCTCTTTTCAATCTGGCCATGTAGTAGACACCACCTGTGAGCTGTGTGGGTTTGACTTTGACAACCGCAAGGCCTTGGCCAGCCATGCGCGTGCCCACCTGAGACAGCTGGGTGTGACTGAGTGGAAGGCAGATGGGGCAAAAGGCTCGCCTATTGAAATCCTTAGAGAGTGGATCCAGAAAGAGCCGGCCAAGGTGGCAGAAATAACCCGGCGCTATCGCATAGGAGACCTGTACATCAAAAAGGTTGGCATTTCTGTCTCCAAAAAATGGAGGATTTCTGTTACCAAGTATTGCAGCTACATAACTCCCTTGAACTACCAAGCATAAGTCTGAGGGATTTAGGTACCAAAGAAAAACAATGGATCCTTAAATGGTCCACAATTTCCTTGTTGTTTGTTCAAATCTGGTGCATATGGCATGAGCCACGTTAGCAATGCAAACTTTCTAATCTACATGCTCTCTTGCTTTATTGTAGAGACATGTCCCAACTTCCTCTTTGGCCCTGGACTCAGGCAATGCACCTGGGGGTAGCCTGAAGCCTTTGGGGTTACAGGGCGGGCAAAAGGTCGAAAAAGAGAAGTTGGAGGTCGCTAGCAGGTCATCCAGTACAACTCAGGTACAATCACACAAGTGGAGGGGCTACATGCAGACACAGGGAACCCGCAGTGACTTCAGTGCACACTCTTCAAGGGGTAAGACAAGAGAGACAAGCATAGAGATGGACTCTGGAACAAACAAACATTCTGTTTTTCTGATTTCTCCTCATCACTTCTGTGTGTTTTCAGGCTTCCGTCCCTCAAAACATCCAGTGCATACACAGGAAAGAAACCAGGACATAAACTCCCAGCAGCCATCACGGTCTGGGAACATCCCTGCTCTGCTGCCCAAGCCTCCACCTACTCCCCTGGTCAAGTTTGTGGGCAAGATTTACTCACTCAAGTGCAGGTTAGTTCATTTAATAGAAAATACTCCTTCTCTGTGTTTGTACTCTGTAAAAGCGCACTGTAGAAATTTCTCTGTCAGATAGACAGATCTAATATAAAAGGTATTCTCTGATATAAAGTGTATTCATATAATTTTAATGAACCTTTAGTTGTGCAACATGCATCCCACGCTGCCTTTTCTGCTGCCTAGGTTCTGCGAAAAAGAGTTTCATGGACCCCTGTCCATCCAAGTGGACTGGATTGCACACCTGCAGAAACACATCCTGACCCTGGGCTACAAAGGCAAAGCATCACCCCCCCCTGCACCAGTAGCTACTTCAGCACTTGTGGGTCCAGTCACTGTCTAGTATACTTCCTGTATCTGTAATAAATTTAAACACCTGGTAAGCCTGAGCTTCATACTCAAAGGTCATGCTTTGTGCCATCAAATTGAGAACCTTACCATGACAAGGATGTTCAGTGCAGTGGAGAGTCACTTTACTTGGCTATGGAATGTGGATTGGACCAAAACGTTTAGTTCAGCATTCACATTAATATGTCAAATTTGTTGTCTTCAGACGAAAGAGAATAATTTACAATTTCATTTAGCAGACACTTTTATCCAAAGCGACATACATCTGAGAGTTAATAAAACACAAGCAAGGATCTAGTCAGGAGGCGACAATGCAAGTAAGTGCCAAAAAAACTAGGTTCAAGTCTGATAGGACATATGTGTCAACAGGCAGTGCACAAAGGCAATGCATAGGGTGCATAGAAGCAGGGGACATTTTTATTTATTTATATATATTAATACCATCAGGTATGGCGGTGTTTGAGAAAGAACTGGGTCTTTAGCTTCTTCTTAAAGATGGAGAGGGACTCAGCGGATTGAATGGAGTTTGGTAACTTGTTCCACCGTTGGGGAACTACAGAAGAAGAGAAGAGTCTGGCTATAGTGACTTAGGCCCCAGTTGTGGCAGAAGTGCCAGGCGCCTTTCATTGGCAGAATGTAGTGAGTGGGACTGAGTGTAGACCCGAATGAGGGAGTTCAGGTAGGCGGGAGCCATTGTAGTTGCTGTTTTGTAAGCGAGCACCAAGGTTTTGAATTTGATGCGGGCAGCAACTGGGAGTCAGTGGAGGGATATGAACAGCGGAGTGACGTGCTGTTTTTGGTTGGTTGAAGACCAGACATGCTGCTGCATTCTGTATCATTTGCAGAGGCTTGAAAGTGCATGCAGGGAGACCTGCCAGTAAGGAGTTACAGTAGTCAATGCGTGACATTACAAGAGCCTTAACCAAGCTTCCACTACATATCTTCAAGGTGTGGTTGATCAACTTTATACCTCTGTAGTTTCTACAGCTATGAACATCACCCTTATTCTACCAGTATACCTCTCCACTCCTCAGGCATCCTCTCACTCTCCAAGATTCTGTCATTTCTACAGCTATGAACATCATCCTTATTCTACCAGTATACCTCTCCACTCCTCAGGCATCCTCTCACTCTCCAAGATTCTGTCAAACGATCTAGTTAAAAACTCCATTGCTATCTCTGCTAAGCATCTCCATGCCTCCACAGGTATGTCATCTGGACCAACTGCCTTTCCACTCTTCATCCTCTTCATAGCTGCCCTCACTTCCTCCTTGCTAATCCACCGGACTTCCTGATTCACTATCCCCACATCATCCAACCTTCTCTCTCTTTCTCTCATTTTCTTCATTCATCAGCCCCTCAAAGTACTCCTTCCACCTTCTCAACACACTCCTTGCTTGTCAGCACATTTCCATCTCTGTCATTGATCACCCTAACCTGCTGCACATCCTTCCCAGCTTGGTCCCTCTGTCTAGCCAATCGATACAAGTCTTTTTCTCCTTCCTTAGTGTCCAACCTCTCACAACTCACCAGACACCTTTTCCTTTGCCTTTGCCACCACGCTCTTTGCTTTACGCCGCATCTCCTTGTACTCCTGTCTACTTTCTTCATCTCTCTGACTATCCCACTTTTTCTTTGCCAGCCTCTTCATCTGTATACTTTCCTGCACTTCCTCATTCCACCACCAAGTCTTCTTGTCTTCCTTCCTCTGTCCAAATGACACTTGAAGTACCTTCCTAGCTGTCTCCCTCACTATTTCAGCAGTAGCTGTCCAGCCATCCATCAACTCTTCACTACCACCCAGTGCCTGTCTTAACTCCTCCCTGAACTCCACACAGCAAGTCTTCCTTCTTCAACTTCCACCATTTGATCCTTGGCTCTGCCTTCACTCTTCCTCTTCTGATCTCCAAAGTTATCCTACAGACCACCATCCGATGCTGCCTAGCTACATTCTCCCCTGTCACCACCTTGCAGTCTCCAATCCCTTTCAGATCACGCCTCCTGCATAAGATATAGTCCACCTATGTGTACTTTCCTCCACTCTTATACGTCACCCTGTGATCCTCCCTTTTTTTGAAATATGTATTCACCACCGCCATTTCCATCCTTTTCACAAAATCCACCACCATCTGTCCTTCCACAGTCCTCTTCTTGACACCATACCTACCCATCACCTCCTCATCACCTCTGTTCCCTTCGCTAACATGCCCATTGAAGTCCACCCAAATCACCGCTCTCTCCTCCTTGGGTACACTCTCCACCACCTCATCCACCTCACTCCAGAATTCTTCTTTCTCTTCCATCTCACACCCAACTTGCGGCACATATGCGTTGATAACTTTCATCATCACACCTTCGATTTCCAGCTTTATACTCATCACTGTCCGACACTCTCTTCACTTCCAACACACTCACCTCCGATACTCTTCCTTCAGAATTACCCCTACGCCATTTTTCCTCCCATCCGCACCATGGTAGAAGAGTTTGAACCCACCTCCAATGCTCCTGACCTTACTCCTCTTCCACCTGGTCTCTTGCACACACAGTATATAACCCGGGCCTCGACTGATCTGGTATGGAAATCTGATTTATGAGCTGCATATTTGATTTGTCGGGAGGCACGGTGGCACGGTGGTCAGCGCCGTCGACTCACAGCAAGAAGGTTCTGGGTTTGAGCCCCGGGGTAGTCCAATCTTGGGAGTTGTCCCGGGTTGCTCTCTGTGTGGAGTTTGCATGTTCTCCTCGTGTCTGTGTGGGTTTTCTCCGGGGAGCTCCGGTTTCCTCCCACAGTCCAAAGACATGCAGGTCAGATGAATCAACCATATTAAATTGCCCCTAGGTATGAATGTGTACGTGTGTGTGTGTGTGTATGTCGGCCCTGTGTGATGGCCTGGTGACCTGTCCAGGGTGTCTCCCCACCTGCCGCCCAGTGACTGCTGGGATAGGCTCCGGCATCCCCATGACCCTGAGAGCAGGATAAGTGGGTTCAGATAATGGATTGATGGATATTTGATTTGTAAAGGGTTTCACGCCGCATGCCCTTACTGACACAACCTTCCCCATTTATCTGGGCTTGGGACCGGCACTAAGAATGCACTGGGTTGTGCATCCAATTAGATTTTTTTTTTTTGTAAACTAATTGTCACCATGTAAAATATAATTCACACCACCATCGCATTATAAAATACTCCTTGGCAGTACAAAAAATGTCACCATTAACCAGAAAGGATCGTAACCAGTTTACACTGAAATCAATGGCTTGCAGAACGCCAAATTCTTTTTCCCCCAATATACTCAAAATTCAACAGGCTGCCATTTTTGCTCTAATACTGCCGTTTAGCGGCCACAGGCAAACACACCACGTTAAAGCAATATGTCAAGTATGATATTGTGTACAAGCTAAATTTTTTCTCAATGAGTAACCAGTATTCTACAAAAAATGTAGATGTTAATGATATCAATGTAATCGAATATTATTTCTTAAGCCCAATTCAATCAGTGTTATTTCTTATACTCGATTCATACAAGGAAAGTTGAATGGGGAATTTTTTTTCTCTTTTGCCTGCAATGATTGTATGTAGGGTTTCCCCTCAGAAACTGATGAAGTGGTCGACCTCAATTTTAAACGCCTTCGAGTTGGATGTGTTAAAAGCGTCGTCTTAGATACACAAATGTGACATATTAATGCGACCGCCAAACTAGAAGTTTTGGTCTAATCCACGTTCCATACTTGGCAAGCAAACAGGATTTCAGAGCCCTGGTTCTATGTAAGTGTGAGCGCTTATGTCAAATGTTTTGCAGAACACCTGCTGATACACCTTACAAGTTCTTACCACATCATCTGCTCCACCTCAGCAATTTTTCTCACTTTTGTCTGTTACAGGATCTTTAAAAAACAGACCACTTGGTGAATCCATCGCTGAAATATGATTTAAACTGTCTTTTTTTTTTTTGACATGTGGGATCTAAGGTTCTTCTCTATAGCTAAAGTGACTGTCTGGCTTGTCATTCCATAAATGAGATATATGGAAGTTATCCTTTGCTGGTTAAAGAAAGAAAAGCAGGAATGGGAAATTCCAGGGAAACAACAGCCTGAGTTTAACAAAACTGACCTATGATCCTTTTAAAAACTTTATAATGAATAGATTCATTTGACAATAATTAACAATTTGTCTCTTGAAGTATTTGGAAAAAAAACAAGAAAAAGGGTCCTTGTTTTTAATGTATCTTATTAAAATGTGTAGATTTTCATGTGGTTCCAAACTGTACATTTGAGTTTTTGTGCAAAATTGATTTCCTGTTAGTGTCCTGAAGAGGTCATACCTGAGTCAAACAAGAAAAAAACTAAGTTTTTTCAAGTGGAAGTCAGACGGTAGAAAACAATAATCCTACTTTGTCAATGTTGTCCAAAATGTACAATTCTTAAATCACCGTCATAGTTTACATACATTCCTTACTATTTTGATAACTATTTACATATTTTAAGATTTTTTGATTATTCCATGTGACACGTCCATTCTTCTTGTCACATCCAGTATACCATTTACTTGTTCTTTTCATTTTTGTCTAATGTGTTGGAAAACTGTAGTGTTTATATGTGATGAATGAGCTGTCTATGACGAGAACAACACTGTTAAAAGTTATACACTGATGAGCCAAAACATTATGACCACTCACAGGTGAATGGAATAATATTGATCATCTCCATACAAGAGCACATATCAAGGTCTGGGTAGATTAGATGGTAAGCAAACAATCAGTTCTCATAGTCAGTGTTGACAAGGGCCAAATTGTTATGACCCAGACGACTGGGTCAGAGCATCTCTGAAATAGCAAGGCTTGTGGGATGCCCCCGGTCAGCAGTAATGAGTACCTATCGACAGTGGTCCGAGGAGGGACAAACTACAAATCGTTGATAGGGTGTTGGGCGCCCAAGGCTCATCGGTGCATGAGGGCAAAGAAGGCGTATCCCGTCTGGTCCAAACTGACAGAAGGTCTACTGTAGCACAAGTCATAGAACATTTTAATGATGTTTATGATAGGATTGTGTCACAGCACACAGTGCATTGTACCCTGCTGTGTATGGGGCTGCATAGCCGCAGACCGGTCAGAGTGCCCATGATGACCCCGGCCCACCATCGAAAGCGCCTACAATGGGCACACGAGGGTCTGAATTGGAACTTGGAGCAGTAGAAGAAGGTCGCCTGGTCTAATGAGTCCTGTTTTCTTTTGAATCGTGGGCCATGTGTGCTTGTGTACGTGTGTGCCATTTACTTGGGGAACTGATGGCACCAGGATGCGCTATGGGAAGACAACATGCCAGTGGAGGCAGTGTGATGCTCTGGGCAATGTTCTGCTGGGAAACCCTGGGTCCAGCCATTCCTGTGGATGTTAATTTGACTCGTACCACCTACTTAAACATTGTTGCAGACCAGGTACGCTTCTTCATGGCAATGGTATTCCCTGATGGCAGTGGCCTCTTTCAGCAGGATAATGCGCCCTGCTACAATGCACACATTGTTCAGGAATGGTTTGAGGAACATGATGAAGTGGTCAAGATGTAGCCCTGACCTCCAAATTCTCCAGATCTTTATCCTTGAGCATCTGTGGGATGTGCTGGACCGACAAGTATGATCCATGGCGGCTTAGGACTTGAAGGATCTGCTGCTAATGTTTTGGTGCCAGATACCACGCGACACCTACAGGTGTCTTGTAGAGTCGATGGCTAGGCGGGTCGGCGCTGGTTTGGTGGCACATGTGGAACCAACAACATATTAAGCAGATGGTCATAATGATTTGCCTCATCACTGTATATGTCTGATGGGTATATTGGTATGGTCAGCATTTGATTTTGAGCTCTTACCTGTATTGTCATCTGAATATAGTATATTTTAGGATTTTGTTTTTAAAGTTCGATATAGGGTGTTTTTGATATATTTTTGAATTCAGTAAACTTTGAATTCTTTCAAATGGCTCAACTTTGTAACCAACAAATTCATATATTTTATTTTGATACCAGTGATGCACATCGAGAAGTTGTATTAGTCCAGCCACTGTGTAGCATAGTCTCTTATCCAAAGCCAAGGTTCAAAAAGGTTTTAGCAATGCGGGATAAGTGGAGAGGCTATACATCAGATTTTGTCTGTCTTTAGCTCTGACATCTGACCATGCACATGTATGTCTTTTGCATACTAAACTCACTAAGTAGAGGCCAAGCCCTCCAGATGTATTAACTGTATTTACATTCTACAAGGCACCCGCGGACATCTCATCAGGAAACATTTAATATCCAGGATGTTGATCAAATAAGTAACAGAAAATGAGACAGTGATGAACTACAAGAACACATTATTCCACAGCATTTGGCAGAGGAAAAGCACATGTCTTTATTCCATACGCTTATCCTGGACATAATTGAGTTTCGTTTAATACTGATGAGAGATGTAGATATTGGGACGTTAGTTCTCCTGAGAAACGACCTCTTCTCTCTGAGACCAAAGTTGAGATCTAAAAAAGATGTCTGATGTCGCATCTCTCAAACTGCTTATCTCCAAACAGTCTGAGTAAATGGCAAGATCCACAAAGTAAACTCTGCTCATACAGGTGAGCTAGGACAACATCAGGAATCAGGAACATTTATTTGTCGTTTCCCCCAGCCCACAGCAGTGCAACACAAAGACAGAAACACATCCAAACTACAAGAACACATTATTCCAAAAAAACAAAAACAAAGAAAAAACAAAACAACTACAAAACCCCATATATCCAATATAAAAAAAAAAATTCACTGTCCAAGAGAGCGAGTTACTGTCGGACTGCCGGTTTGGATGGGCTAGCAGTTAGCTTAGCCGGGCTAGCAGTTAGCTTAGCCAGACTGCTCTAAGCAGGGCCATGGTCCCTGGGCCCACCTGACACAGCAGACCAGGCAGAAGAAGATCATACTTTACCTGTTTTTCTGATATGCACTTTTTGTTTTTTTTAATTTCCCCCTTCTTTCTCCCCAGTTGTAGCTGGCTAATCACCCCGCTCTCTGAGCCGTCCTGGTCATTGCTCCACCCCCTCTGCCGATCCGGGGAGGGCTGCAGACTACCACTTTCCTCCTCCGATACATGTGGAGTCACCAGCTGCTTCTTTTCACCTGACCGTGAGGAGTTTCACCAGGGGGATGTAGCTGTAGCGCGTGGGAGGATCACGGTATTCTTCTCAGCCCCCCCCCCCCCACGAACAGGCGCTCCAACCAACCAGAGTCAGTCATCATTGCCCCAGTAACCATCGTATTTAGTGCTGTAACAATTAGTCAATTATCAAGTAAAAATAGCAAACATTTGCTGGTTACAGCTGCACAAAAATGCAGAACGTTGCTTAGCGTGGAGGTTGCACATCAACTGAAAGAGACTTTGTTGGAGATGGCTGAACCAGAAAACACCAAAGTTAGAAGAGATAACACAGCATGGCCCAGTACTCACTTTTCACTAGATGTTACCAACACACACACACACACACACACACACACACACACACACACACACACACACACACACACACACACACACACACACACACACACACACACACACACACACGACATATCTAGCCAAGATTTGCTTGCCTTTCTCTTATTCTTATCACCATGAGATGAACCGTTAAGGTGTTTTTTGGCTGCTGGCCAAAACTAGGGGAACCAGAAATCACTTCGGAGTCTCGGAAATTCTTCTTCTTCTTCTTCTTATTTTTGATATTTTATAGATGAAATGATTAATTGAGGGCGGTTAGCGCGGTCGCGTGCTGGATTCTAGCCCTGGGGTAGTCCAACCTTGGGGGGCATCCCAGGTCGTCCTCTGTGTGGAGTTTGCATGTTCTCCCTGTGTCTACATGGGTTTCCTCCGGGTGCTCCGGTTTCCTCCCACAGTCAAAAGACATGTAGGTCAGGTGAATCGGCCATACTAAATTGTCCCTAGGTGTGAATGTGTTGGCCTTGTGATGGTGGCCTGGCAGCCTGTTCAGGGTGTCTCCCCAGCTGCTGCCCAATGACCGCTGGGGCAGGCTCCAGCATCGCCACAACCTGAATTCAGATAAGTGGCTTGGATAATGGATAGATAATAATAAATCAAACTTGGATGATTAATTGAAGAAATAACCGATTGCTTAGTTGATAATGATAATATTAATAATAGTTCGTGGTTCCCACAGGCTGAATGTGTTATGGACAGGAGTCCTGACTGCTGACATAATGAGTGACAGTTGTTTCCCTCCGTTAGCGCTCTGCAAAACAGCACGTTTGATACCAATGGTGTTGAATGCCCATCTGAAAATAACTGCTCCATGTTGAGCAGTTATGCATGTAAGATTGCGTTCACCAGTACAATGCATCTTAAGTGCCTCTGATGAATTCAACCACAGAAACAGAGTAAACATGGTTTCAGGCTGATGGTCTCATCTTCACATATTTGTTTTCCTCACCCACTTACTTTTTCTGGGGGTTAGTGGGAAACACTTTGGGTTGGAGGCAGAAAGTCACCTGTCCACAGGATACTGGTTGGTCGCAGGCTTGAGTCATAATACATCAGGCCTCATGCCTTCATGTCCTCGAGTACCTTGGACAGATGCTAAAATGAGACGGTATGACGCTGTGTCTGCATAGTACAAAACAATGTGAAGCTTATTCAGCTCGCCGTTTAATTCTCGTGTTTCACTAGCATTGCTGATGATAGCTGTGCAGAAGGTGAAGTGGAGAACCAGCTGAACCGTAGGCTTTATATCAGATTGTGAATGTGAGGGGAAAGGATAGACAGGACAGTGTGTGGCTGTTTGCCTGTGCCCAGACTCTTCTTCGCTTTCCGCCTGACAGTCTCTCTGCCTGTCTGCACATCTCGCTGTTTGTGTCCAGCCTGTGATGGTTCACGTTTATGTCTTCATGCCAGGTGCTGCATGAGAGAGGGAGCGGTCTCACCTGGCTGAATCTGACCTGCAGAGGGCTCTGATCCTGTTCACTGATGTTGATAGCTCATTTCAGAGCAATCCGACTCGCTGAATCTCATTTCAAACAGTCCAGGTCATTGAAGTTAGAGCCCAAAGCAGGACCAAATTGATCTTTTCTCTCCAGGGGCTGTGGGATTTGGAAGATCTGGCATAATAATTTTAGGGTTTATGACTGTGGTTTATGGGTTTTACACAGATGTAGGATTCATACTGGATCCGTTTTGCCGGGAAACTGGACATTCTGCTTCCCCAGAGTAGCAGTAGTTGCTGTTGACTAGACACCAGGGTGGAATACAGGCCACCGGTTGTGTATGTTCTTCCAATGCAGATGATAGCAGGCAGCACATTGCTAACCAGCGCAGTGTTGGACGGTTCTGCCAACCGCTGTTACGCCTTGTCTTCTGTGATCAAAAATGTCATGCAAACTGAGAATAAAAGAAATCCAAGGCGTTTAAGCTGATCAGATGATTGATTGTCTGTTCACATACCAGATGTAGGTCTAGTGGGGACACATAAGAACTGATTGAATTGTCTAGAAACACAGTGTATGTAATAAGCAATGCTGTTTAAAATTAACATGGAGACCTTTCTCTGAGCTTCCCGATGATATCCAGTCAACAACTGTATGATTTCAATACTCGGACAGTATTTTGGTCAGATTTTAAATCTAATGACATGAAAAGTACCACAACTTCCTAACATGGAAATGCCCAGGGGACACTTCGATTTAATTTTTTCCTCTCCTTCTGTAAATAAGGAAAGCACACAACATTGCACAAAACTAACCTTTTTATTGTGCGGATTGAGTAAGGCAACCCCTTACAAGGATTTCATCTTTGTGTTTGGCCTTGACTTCGAGTCTTAAACTGAATTCTCTAGCATGTTTCCAGCATGATTTATAGGACATTATGGGGCTTGGCAGGGGATGCAACTTTCTCACACATCTTGTGGCTTCATAATCAGTCCTCTCAGAGGACTGATTCTCTCAGGCTGTGTCATGCTGGCAGCATTTTGTCCATGCTTCTTCTGCTTTGCTTTCAAGAGGCTGATATTTCTGTATTTAAATAAATGACAGTGGCCACTATCCTTTTGAGGTTGAAGGTTGTAAAATGACATTGATCATGTACAGATCACTGTTTTCAGAAGCTTAAACTAATCAATCAGACGCAGGCTCAGCAGAAACCGATGCGAGTGTAATTGCCTCTTTTTTTCCTACCACTATAGCAAAGTGATGCTCAAGTTTGCAACATATGAACCAAAAAAAGCAAGTCCCTTCTGAATATGCGACCAAGAGACAAGGCAGCCAAAAACATATCAGGTAATGTGTTTCGATGCAGTACTTTTGCAGTCCTTTGGTTGACATGGAATAAGATCCTGATAAGATCATCAGAGTAATCCCGATTGTTCCGTCCATGACACTGGACACCAGGGAGGACTCCCATTGTTCCTTCCCTGGGCTCACTGGCTAGCCTAAAATGGACTCAACCCAAACTTGATATGTGTAATATTCTGAGTGCTGGAGCTCCACAAAGATGTCTAGTAAATAAAGGGCTAGCACTTAAGTTTTAAACATTTATTGTCTCATAAAAGTTTCTGGCAAGATGCCCCTTTTCAGTGTGCTGTATGACAAACATCTCTCTCACCAATGACCCTGTAAAGTAACCAGGCCAACACAGCAGTGACCAGGGATGGCAACCTCCAGGCCTCCCTCAGCTTACCTGGACCATGGACTCTGTGATCAGTCAGGTTGTGTCATAAGCAATGAGTTGTGAGCCTAGCCAATGCTACTCCACCTTGTTTATTGCATTAATTTTTACATTTACGTTACGCTTACATGAGTCAACAGAGGATAAAATTCAACTGTCATGGGTGTCCGGGTGGCATGGCGGTCTATCCTGTTGCCTACCAACAGGGGGATCACCGGTTCGAATCCCCGTGTTACCTCCGGCTTGGTCGGGCATCCCTACAGATACAATTGGCCGTGTTTGTGGGTGGGAAGCTGGCTGTGGGTATGTGTCCTGGTCACTGCACTAGCACCTCCTCTGGTCGGTTGGGGTGCCTGTTCAGGGGGGAGGGGAACTGAGGGGAATAGTGTGATCCTCCCACGCGCTACGTCCCCCTGGCGAAACTCCTCACTGTCAGGTGAAAAGAAGCGGCTGGTGACTCCACATGTATTGGGGTTGGCATGTGGTAGTCTGCAGCTCTCCCCGGATCGGTGGAAGGGGTGGAGCAGCGACCGGGACGGCTTGGAAGAATGGGGTAATTGGCCAGATACAATTGGGGAGAAAAAGGGGGAAAAATCCCCCACAAAAATTTCAACTGTCACTTACCGGTATCAAAGAGCACTAGTATATGGTAATCATATGATAACAGAGAGTATCATATCGAGTGCATTTGGTGTTGGTGCGCCTTAGCTCACCAAAAAGTGGAGAGTAGGAAAATCAAAGTGCAAAATAGATCAATGTTGTCACAAAATGATAAAACAGGAAAAGTATGCCATGAGCATTAAATGGCAAGTGCAGGTAGAAAAAGGCTCAATGGTAGACACGGATAGTCATGGTGTTTAAGCAAGCCAAGGCACAACAGTGACAGGCGGTGCTCATTCTCCGTCGCTGGAAAAGGCCCCTGCAGACCATTTAAGGGTTAGGCGTGGACGAGGAAAGTTTTCTGGCCTTTCTGGAAGGAAGGAAGTGAGTCAGTAGATAGCAAGCCTGCCAGATGCAGAGTGAAGAGGGCGGGCAGCAGTATACACTTTCTTATTGTTTGCATTCATTGACTGTGAGGCTCAAATTTAAGTCAAAGCTGAATTTCCAAGAAGCATCTCACTAAGTAATCTCTTTGTTCCACTGTAAATCGGTGGGGTGGTGGTTATCGTGGTGATGAAATGCTTTGGGGAAATATTGTTCTCAGCAGAGATGATGGAGACACGGTGTACCGTGATGGAGACAGCTAGCATCGTAGGAAAAAGACCCAACAAGCAGAGGGGAGGGAGCCATGGACCTTACATAAGATACTGGAAAGTTGCTGCAAATTTTTTATTCCCCTACCATGATTAAAGTATCGCTGATACGGAAGCGGATTATATATTGTTTAGTTGTCTTATTGGGCATTGTAAGTCATGACCTTTGAACTTTAAAACAGCAAAATGTTTCCAAAAATATTTCTTGGTCGTTTTAGAGCAGAAATGAACACATTAAGTAAGCTCTTCTCATAAACCAGAATTATTATGATATTTTAAGATGATTTTTTTTCCTTTCTCAGTATGGTTGTCCACATGTTAGGTCCTATTTCTCATATTTGTCATTGTATGCATTACAGGAATATGATATTTTTTTTCACCAGATGTCAGATGTAACCTGTCGTAATTCAAAGACCACAACTTGACATGAAGAGTTTATTCATTTTGCACTCACATTGCGTAATTTTCAGTGACTAAAGAATGATATAATTGTTCCAGCAGAGCGAGCTGTGATTTGGGCCTCAGACAAACAGCCCCTGAAATAGAACTATTGTCAGAAAGCGGGAGGGGGAGGGGGAGGATTTGTTTACTTCTGATCCAGTTTTAATGATCTTTCAGCTTTAACGATCAGCCGTGTCTGTCGGGTGCATGCCGTTAAGTTGCTCATGTGGTCACTGCGTGCACATGTGCATGCTTGTGCATCATGTGCATGTGTTATATGCATGTGTGTGTGCACATGTGTGAGGTGTACATGCGTGGATGGAGCATGTGCAGTTATGAGTGTGTGTCTGTGGTTGGCTGGGGTCAGACAGAAGGTAAGATAGTGTGCAGAGGGTTAAACAAGCACGCAGCTGCCGGGTCGACATGTTATGTTATGAAGGATGGAGCAGAGCAGGGAGAGCCGGAGGATGCAAAGTGTCTTAACAAACGTTTATCAATGCCAGCTGCAGTGAGAGCAACAGGAAAATCATGCAACCCAGCGCAGTGTTGTCAATGTCACCTCTGTTTCAGCTGCTGTAGGGGTTACAGAGGGATCACCACAAAAAGGTGTAATGGATAGTTCTGTATGCATAAAGAGAATGAAAAATATGTCTTTGACTCTCTCTCTGCATATAAAGCTATCACAAAAGTAAACATTCCCATAGCTGGATGGCTTGTTGTTGAAGACCCTATTTGCATGACCTAATATATTGGACATGGTAATTCTTGATGTGAGCCAGTCATTGCCTGGAAGTCAGACATCAGCGATGTCACAGGGGCCGGAGAATCTTTTGCATAAGGTTTCAGGGGGCTGTGATGATGGGAGGGGACTCCGAAACCAGACTAACATGCATTCCACACTTTTCTACGGCCTCTTGGACTACATACAGGACACACTCTGGGCGACATTTTTTTCCCCCAAGTCATTGAAGAAACTGGAGAATAATGTGCCAGTGAAAATGATTAAGATGGAAGGATGTAAAGGAAAATGGGCATTCAAGTATTGGTACTTCCTTTTTAATGAGAGCATTAAGAGATGTACTAGTGCCAGAAATTTCCCTTGCCTTATGGAAAAACAACTCGGCATGTCATCCCAGGGACGCACCCAAATCTTCAGTATGCAGCAGCCTGAAATGTAATGGACTAAAAATAGAGTCAGACAACACATTTGAACCCCGTCTTCCTCATGACAATAGTGGTCGTGTGATATTCTCTCATTTCCTATAATCACTGACTCACAGTTAGGTGTGCCAGAACACGGTCATATTCCTTCTGTGGCTCCAACATCCTGCAACCCTGAGCAGGATAAGCGGTTTGGATAATGGATGGATGGATGGGTTCACATCTCTAGTGTAAACTATGTTCCTTCGTCAGGAGAAATAAGCAAAACAAACAAAAGTGAAATTCAGAATTTGTTGGAAGGCATTACATGTCAACCATATCTCAGTGTCTTACGGTAAATGGATGAACGGAAAAACGCAGATTCCACCCAGTTAATGGACTTTGGTTTTGGGTTATGAGAACCCTTGGTTTAGAAAAAAACAATGAGATTTCAGTGTGTGCTGGAAAATCTGTTTTGTTTTGGGCAGTTTTATACAAATGATGCAATTTTTTTACCACAGTCACATTCAAATCATCTAAATACTTACGCATGCACGTCAAAACGTTGCCTTAATTGATCGTTTTTTAGTAAGCAAACAAAATCGCTTCTTGCTGTTGCTTAAGGGAACAGTTTTACATTTGTCCACTCCACGACTAAATATTTTAAGACATTATAGATGGTGGTGCGGACAGTCTGGCGCTGCATCAGAGAAAGGACATAGAAATGGAGGAACGCAAGACTCACTGCACATTATCTCATCATGGACAAGAGTGGGTGAAGATGGGATTGCTCTGTTAGACAGATGGTATCGATTGGCCATTTTCCCCTTGAAGGCCATAACATCTAGTAATCTTAATGTACTTTAGATCGTTTAACAATTCCGTCTGGAGGAAATGAAGCACAATTTCCTAGTGTGCATTTCATCGAGGTAAGAAGTGGTACAGAAGGAAACGTTTGGTAGTTTTATCATGTTGGTACTTGATACTAGTGATAATGCATTTCACATATCGAACCATTTTGCGTTGCTTTAGCGGGACTCGACAGCTGCCTCTAATGCATGTTCTATCTAGGTAGTGGCTTCAGATCCACAATTCAGCTGTGTCACAAGCACATCTCCATCCATCCATCCATTATCCAAACCGCTTATCCTGCTCTCAGGGTCGTAGGGATGCTTGAGCCTATCCCAGCAGTCATTGGGCAGCAGGCGGGGAGACACCCTGGACAGGATGTCAGGCCATCACACGGCCGACACGCACACACACACACACACACACACACACCCCCCCCCGGGGACAATTCAGCATAGCCAATTCACCTGACCTGCATGTCTTTGGACTATGGGAGGAAACTGAAGCACCCGGAGGAAACCCATGCAGACACGGGGAGAACATGCCAACTCCACAATAGCGTATAGATTATGACTAATTGATAACTTAATTGATTATGACTAATGACCATTGCAAACTGTTCTCTTCTCTCACATTTCTTTTCTCTCTCTCTGAATGATGTCTTCTCCTTTCTCTTTTTCTGTGTGTGAATGGTGTCATGTGAGTCTCCCTTGTGTGCACGTGCAGTCGGTTCTCCTCCCAGGTCTCCATGGTGATGGTGGTCCCCACTTGGACACTGCCTGCCATTCCCCTCATCACATTTTCTTTTTATATACCTTATAAATCCATGAATTTTTTTTATATGATGATGCTGGTCACGTGGCTTGGGTCCTGGACTATTTCGGTGGCGTCTAGACACTGCTTGGCATCCTGCGCATCATATTCTTCATACATTTTATAAGTCCATTATAATTCTGTTCATCCTCCTTCAATGTTGTATTGTGTAAATTGTGTAAACACAACATCCACTGCATGTTGTCTGTCTTGGGAGAGAGATCCCTCCTCTGTTGCTCTCCTTGAGGTTCCTTCCTATTTTTTCTCCCTGTTAAAGGTTTTTTTTAGGGAGTTGTTCCTTATCCGATGAGAGGGTCTAAGGACAGGATATTGTGTTGCTGTTAAGCCCACTGAGGCGAATTTGTGATATTGGGCTATAAAAATGGACTTGACGACCCCCAAGGTTGGGCTACCCCAGGGCTCGAACCCAGGACCTACTTGCTGTGAGGCAACTGTGCTAACCACTGTGCCACCGTGCCACTCACAAGCACATCTCAGACCTATCAAAATTTTGCTACAGCTGCATGAGATAGGCATTGAAAATACAGAGGAATTCAAAGAAAAATCGATTAAATTAACCAAAGGGAAACTTTAGGAGCCACTACAGCAACTGTCTTGCAGTCACTTACATATAGCATTGTATCTAAAACAATATTTTTGTCGGCATCCGGGTGGTGTGGCAGTCTATTCTGTTGCATACCAACGCGGGGATCGCCGGTTCGAATCCCCATGTTACCTCCGGCTTGGTCGGGCATCCCTACAGACACAATTGGCCGTGTCTGCGGGTGGGAAGCTGGATGTGGGTATGTGTCCTGGTCGTTGCACTAGCGCCTCCTCTGGTCGGTCGGGGCACGTGTTCGGGGGGGAATAGCGTGATCCTCTCACGTGCTACGTTCCCCTGCCGAAACTCCTCACTGTCAGGTGAAAAGAAGCGGCTGGTGACTCCAGATCTATTGGAGGAGGCATGTGGTAGTTAGTTGGCAGCCCTCCCTGGATCGGCAGAGGGGGTGGAGCAGTGACCTGGACAGCTCGAAGAGTGGGATAATTGGCCAGATACAACTGGGGAGAAAAAGGGGGAAAAGCAAAAAATATTTTTGTCAACATTTGAAACGAATGGCTCAGATGAGCTTTGCACTACTGGTGAGTGACTATGCAAAACTATTTGGATCTTAACACCTCCAACCCCCGTTTGGTGCAAGGACAAACCCGTACTTCCTTCTCTATGCCGTATAACCTTACATGAGCAATTTTTATTGAGGGACTGTGATGACATCTCCAGAGTAGCTTCTCTGTCTTTCCATGGAAAGCAGATGGCAGGCTGGCTGGTGGTGACAGGACACACACAGATAAGCAGGGTCATAACAGAGGAGAGAGAAGCAGGGTCCCGCCCAGTCCATGTGTTTGGCTTCATTAACGTTGGAAACATTCAGCCCATCAGGTGTAATCCCGGAGAGATTGATGTCTTACTTCAGTCATCAGCAACAGAGTGGAGTGGAGTCAGGTTTACTCATACAGCTCTAAATCACAGAAGGTGTTGCATTCCCACAACAGAAAAAACAGGTAGATACAGCAAATGACAATGAATAACACCATCTATTCTTAGACTTCAATGGGATTCATTTCACCATGCTGAAGCCCTCCAGAAATAAGACCCATGCATTATTCATGGATCTGTGGATACAGTTGAGTTTTTTCCCTACAGTGAGTGAATCAAGGGATATATCTAATTTCTCTTGAATTTTGCAACAGCTGTGGAGAATTGCCTCCAGTCACTACACAAGGAAAACATTAACTATATGATTTTACATTGTTAGTAGGATAGCGTTCATGACAGGTCATATAAGTCAACAGAACAATTGGAAGGGCAGCAGGATGCTGATACATACTGACTACTGCACAATAAATACATACAGATGTGGAGAGTTTGCTCTCTTGGTCTGTCTCATGCCTAGCCTTGCTTCTCAGTGTATATTTACTATTTGTATATTTGTATATGTATATTTACATAGTTCTGCTACGGGTGTGGGAAGATGGTGGCGCAAATTCACGTTTGCAGCGGCCTCACCCAGTTCCGGTGTGGGAAGATGGTGGCACAAATTCACGTTTGCGGCGGCCTCACCCAGTACTGTCCATGCAGTGTCTTTGTCCACGTCTGCATCTAAGTTGGTCTTCGTTTGTTGGCTGGGAGAGCTGGCACTGGATTGGCTGGGAGAGCTTGGTCTGCTGTGTCCTGTGGGCCCAAGGACCATGGCCCTGGCTGAAGCAGTGCCCGAAGAGGTAGCACCGAGGGCGGTCTGACAGGACGCGGAAGCAGAGCAGGCTGGGCTAGCTGCTGGCCCATGCAGGCTGGCAGTTCCGATGGCACCGAGGGCGGTCTGGTGGCGGCCTCGTCTAGCCTTGACTATGTTTTTACTGTCGCCATGTGGAGTGCAGGGAGGTGTGTTGAAGGTGTCTAGTTGGGAGAGCTAGCATTGGATCGGCTGAGGGAGCCTGGTCTGCTGCATCCTGTAGGCCCAAGGGCCACAGCTCTGACTGAAGCTGCACCTGAAGAGGAAACACCGAGGGCGGTCTGACAGGACGCGGAAGTGGGGAAGGCTAAGCTATTTGCTAGCCCATGCAGACCGGCAGTTCCAACAGTCCTTTTGACTGGCATTCATTCTCCAGGAGAGTTTTTTTTTTTAGTTTAGATATATGTGTTAGTTTGTATATATGTGTTAGTTTGTATATATGTGTTGCAGTTCTTGTAGTTTTTGGATATGTGTTTTTGTCTTTGTGTTGCACTGTTGCAGGCTGGGGGAAACGGATGTTTCATTTTATTTCATGTGCGCAAGTGCATGAAATGAAATGACATATGAAGTGTTTCTGATTCTGATTCTGATTCTGATACTTAGAACAAAGACAGCATATAGTTTTCAACTTTTTATATTTTGTAGATGTCCCATCAACGACGATGCTAAATGTGTGTTTTGCTCCTGCAGGCAGATACTCCACAGACTGAATCAACCTAGTCATGCAGACATATTCCAGGAATGGTAACAGGTGATCATGACTTTGTGTAATCTACAACAGCTTCCCCAGTTTCACTCAATAGTCCAGAGGAGCCACGTCCAAAGAGTTCTTCCCAGAGTCACATGGGGATAGAAAGCAGGAAAGCTGCAGTCAGACAGGAAGGGCCGATTCAAAGGTGACAAGTGAACTTTCTTCAAAGGTGATCTCATACGCTTGTCTGGAGCTGCACTCATTCATCATGTGTGTTATTTGATTATTTGATCATGCAGAGAGGCTTATTCATTTAAAAGCTTGAATGGTCAATGACATTTCGGGTGCTTTCTTCCCCACCCTCACAAGACAAGAAAATTAAGGGAGTACAGAGTAAGTGCTCTTTGTTAATGTACCATAAACTATCTGACATTCAATCAGCTATTGAATGTTGACTTCATTAATTGAACCCGGGCACACGGTGCGACTCGGTGGATTTGCATTCAGCAGAGCAATTCTGTATCTACTCAGCAGGTAGGAGGCTTTGAAGGACATCTTTTATTAAAGAGTTGCAAGCTGAGGCAGAATGGTATGACCCATCTGGGGGGGGGGGGGCTCACAGGGGCTGGACCCCGAACTGCTCACTTCTGTGTTCTTGAAATAGTTAATTGTTTTTTTTTTAAATGTTCAGAGAGGTTAAAATTGATCTTTTTGTTTTTTTTGTTTTTGTTTTTTTTGTTCAAAACCTCTGAACATATCTACATTTAGAGCTCTGCCAAGAAACGTTGGGTTTCTTTGCACTTCCCCCTGAGAAGGACTGCTCCAGCTAATCATGACTATTCGAGTGAGTCAGGAGTCAGTTAGTTAAGACAGTTTGTTTGTTTCCAGGTTCATGAGTTGCTTTACATTTACAATTCAGTTTTACAGAATTCAGTCTATAATAATTCAATGTGCTCTTTGAATTCCTGGTTAAAAGACAACCCAACTGATTTAATTCTGCCATTGTAAGTAATATATACATGAATATCAGGTCTTTTTCCAGCCTTAAAACCTATGAAAATCTTGAAAACCAAACTTTAAACTGTTATTGTCCCTCCTGGCACAAGAGGAAAGCGACACAAAGAAAACCAGAAAATAGGAAAGGTAGTAATGTGATAAATCTGAACCAGAATACTTTGTTCACAGTTGCAGCAAGAAACAAAATGGGATACCATTAAAAGTTTGCAGAAGCAGCCACACACAAGCATGCACATGCTAACAGACACAAATTTCTTGTAGCAGCTGAAATATTTTAGATTCACATCATCACAAACATCATCACAAACAATCATGACAAACAAAAGGAAAAAAAATGAGCATTTGCCTTCCTTATTACATTTTCCAACCATGGTGGCCCAGTGGTTAGCACTATTGCCTCCCAACAAGAAGGTCCTGGGTTCGAACCTCAGGCTGTCCCAGGTCCTTTCTGTGTGTAGTTTGCATATTCTTCCCGTGTCTGCGTGGGTTTCCTCCGGGTGCTCCGGTTTCCTCCCACCATCAAAAAGACATGCATGTTAGGGTTAATACTCCTGTCTGTGTCCCTGAGCAAGGCAACGGAAGGAAGAACTGGAGTTGGTCCCCGGGTGCTGCAGCTGCCCACTGCTCCTAGCTACAGTGTGTGTCGGGATTGGTTAAATGCAGAGGATGGAGTTCCCCACCAGGATTAATAAAGTACATCTTATCTTATCTTTATCTTACACAAATTCACTCCATGTCTGAAATGTAATTTTTTTGGTGTGTCATCTGAAGTCACTTAGTCAACATTGAACAGAACAGTTAAAGTATACAATGGAAGTTTGTACATTAAGTTAAATGACTTATCAGTGTGTCACATAAACACATGATGTTTCCATGGTTCAGTTATACTCAACAGTGCAGCAAAGGTCCAAATATGGACCCAAAATAAAAATATTGGTGAGAGACCAAACTCTCACTGACAGATCTTATTTTAAGGTTGTTTATACTGACACTCTGTTAAAGTAAGTGGAGGCTAAAGATCCTGGAGGGAGAAAATGAGCACAAGATGTGCATTAGTTTGCTCACAATGCAGAATAAACTGTTCCTGCTCCGCTTACATTTTTCTCAGTGTCATCTGCTTCTGTTCCAGTTCAGTCTTTTGTAACCCTTGGTGTGTCACTTCGGGAGATTTCCCTTGCACAAATACAGATGGCAGTTAACAATTTGCCTTGAAGGTTTGCGGTAACTTAAAATAAGTTGAGAATTTTTCAAATTACCTGCAGCTAAATCAAAAAAGGACAATTTTTGCTTACTTTGTCTTTTCCATAAATAACTGACCTCATTTAAATATATGCTGTTCGCTCATTTCAATGGATTAAGCAAACAAAAAAAACCCCAAACACACAAAAAACAAAAAAACAAAACAAAACAAAACAAAACGATTTTGCCGAATCATAATCTATCATTTAAAGATGAGGTGCTGCGTTTTTGGCCACTAGTAGCACTACTGAGCAAAGTGAGTCAGCGCCGTGTATTCACCCTTTGCAGACGCGTCACAATTATCACGTGACGAGGGAGACTGCGCCATGACGGACGGCAGTAAGTGATAGACCGGGAAATTCAAAAGCGAACAACAAAAACAAACAAAATATTGCGACGGATGAGTAGCTATTATAGTTTAAATTTAAGTGATGGCTACCAATAGACAGAGTAATGTTGTGGAGTTGTCCTGTGAAGTGAGTCACCTTGTAGGACGGCACAAAGAGCGATATGTGGAGAAGCTAGCGATAGCAGGGTTAGCTACCGACCCGTACCTTCTTCCTACCGATGTGTTCACGGATCTAGCAAATTCGTCCAGTCTGCCCGAGTTCAATCCACACGATCTGTACCGCCATGTTACCAACGGAGTGTCCCCATACACAGGTGCTGACCTAAAAGCATACAAAAGTCTGGATGCTTACCAGTTCTTTGTAGCTGGTTGGGTTACAGAATCGCGGCGCTACGCTCACAGCAGGGGGATGTACCTCATAATGGCAAAGGTAAGACATAGCTAGCCAGCTGTGTATGTTTTTAACCTGTTTCCCCTAGGATGCCATCAAAACTCAAATCGACTGTAACCAAAAGCAGCTCATACTTTCCTTGCCATTTCATAGTAGGTTACACAGTCTTGCCATCTAGCTAGCATTTGGGTCATTCCATAGAAAGTGTTAAGTTTGAGTCCACAACATTCAAAGGGGACAAGGAGGCATAATAAAACTGTCAGTAATGTTTTCAGTGTCTGAAGCCACTGATTAAAGTGTACTGGTTAGCATGAAGCAAAATACAATTAAATAATAAAATAAACAATTTGTATATTTTTAGCTGTTTTTGTTAAATTACAGTCATTTTCTCATGTCCACTCTGACCATTTCTCACATGCATGTAAGGTAACACTTAAAAAATATCACATAAATCTCAGCCTTTTATTGTTCTTATGAGCAAAAATACTTCCCTCTTCATACGAAATGTGTTAATTAAATTAAAAATGCATATTTTTTTGTTAAAATATATAAAATATATAATATTATATATATATATATATATATAATATTTGGTTATGATCAAAAACCTCAAACTTCCAAAGTCCAATCTTAACACTTTTCATGGAATGACCCCGCCTGCACTATTTGTAATTTCAGGTCCATCATAGTCAGGCTCTGTCTGCGACCTAGCTGAAACCATTGGTGTCTATGAAGAAGGATGGAACCGTTGTGTGCGGCCACTGCTCATGTAAAGCAGGCCTTGGAGAGGTCTGCTCCCACATCACGGCTCGGCTGTTTGCACTAGACTCCGCCGTGAAACACCTGGAAGACAGAAGCTGCACTGATGGGCCACGACAGTGAGGACAGCCTCCCTTGAAACCAGGCAAAGCTCTGTTCGAGGAGGCGAAATCGATTGATCTTCTGCCGTCCGTCATGGAGTTCATATTCCCCGCGAGTGGGACGTGACGTCACGTGCAAAGGGTCAATAGAGAGTCTGGCCATCCTTTGATCTTTGCAACACGCGCTGTGATTGGCTGAGAGTCTGTCACGTGCTTGGCAGGCGCCGTGTTGCCTACCAACGTCTGGCTCTGTCATCATGACCTTTCAATGATGTTTCCTGCGTTTTCGGCCCATTTCTCGCCGATTTGTAGCAGTTGAAGGAGAAATGGTGTGCTGTGCGACTTTGGGCTGTTCCGTTCGGCCGGGACAAGGCCGTATGATGCATCAATTTCCACAAGATGCACAAAGGAGGGCAGTTTCGACTGTGAAGATTCACAGGCTGGGCTGGTCCCCCTCAGCTTATTCCTACTTGTGCTCGGTGAGTTCATGTCAGTATTTACGATTTTTCGATAAGCTAACTTGCCTAGAGTAATCCACAAGTCTGTGAGGTATTGATCTGTGGAAATCAGTTGTATAGCACATCCAAGCCATGTATAACTGTTGACACAAATCAGGCAAATGTAAACAGTGTCATATTGTCATATGGGATGGATTGAGTGACAGGCCTGAGCCTGAACCGAGGCATTGTGTGGGTAGTGTTGAGATAAACTAGACAAGAGCCCCGATACAGAACTGACGCTGCATTGGCTAAACCTCGAAACAGGTAGGCCTAATATTTCTCAAGTGTCCCTGATATTATCATTCACTAGTAGCCTACTCAACGTTGCAAAATATGTAATACTGGTACTGATCACCAATTTACCCACCACACCAGTAGTGTAGTGGATAAAAACTAAAGTCTCTGGAGTACATTCTTTGGGTTGAAATCTAGATGTATGCAGCAGAGGCCCCTGCTCAGTGCCTGCGATTGTGTTATGACTGCTGGTGGGTTTCTTCCTGATCTCATCACCTTCATCATGGAGTGAAAAAGTGAAACATGTTATTACCATAGCCTCTGCTCCTGATCTGGTGTTAAACCACCTCCTCTCACTGCTGGTATACACAATGATAAAAAAAATTTCTGGTTCTCTGCAACTGGGATTGAAATGATGGAAAATCCATAATTTATAGAACCCTAAGTACTGGTACTGAATGATGTAAAATATATAAAGTGCTTCTCAAAATTATTTACGCAGTGGTGTGGCCTTAAAAGGCCAAACCCCTTTCTCAGTAGCTTCAATATGTTGTCTAAATTGGGGCCAAAGTCTAGTAATAGAAATTAACAGAGTGATCCATTCATAGTACATCACACCCACAAAACAGGGTAAGCTGTGAGCCTCATTTTGCCATGTGACCAATTGACACATGACATCACATGCCAGGTGACAGACACAAGTCATGTTAAATTCTTATTCAACAGTAGTCAAAAGTGAGGCGACTTTTAGTCAGTTATCTCATTAAGCTGGTCACATGACATAATAAGGCTTATAGCTTACCCTATTATTGTGCTTCAATCGTCCTCCTGATTTCGATTACTGCACTTGTTCTGTGACCTCTGACTTTCAGGAACATGGATTTATTAGATTAAAGAATTTAGACAACATTTTAACACTATTCAGAAAGGGTTTTGAGCTTTTCTGAGGCTGTCATTAGCATTTAGGTCATTATTAGCTGTCATTGTCATTAACGCATGCATGGGGCTGCCTACCAGTTGGTAGGCAATATGGTGTCCATGTAGCCAGTTGGCCAGACGTTCTCTATACACGGTGCTAAATTGGCAAGTAGGCAAAAAGGGCTGCACTACAAGTGACTGCACTCAAATCCAAATGAAAGCTGCGAATTTGAGCCGTGTAGTATAAAAATTATAATCTTCTAAATACTGAAACCTGGGATTTTACAAACATGTTTGAAGGTAATAACTATTGTCACAGTCAGTGGGGTCTAAATATGTCTGCACAAGCAAAATTATGTAAATAAACCCATCTACGTTTACATGGAAAACTCTGCAGCTCATCCTCTAACTTACACCAGGGCTTGGAGGACTCCAGGGAGTGAGTGATTTATACCATAGATAAGTTACTGCCGTCAACCAGCAGTTTAATGACTGCAGAATCACTGGAGACAGGGGCCAGAAACTAATGCTCTGTTCATGATGGATCTTGTTTACTCGCTGTAGTCAAGAGCTATGGACATGTTGGAGGAGTCTAATTTGCAATCTGCTGCAATAACTCCTGGTGGGAAATGGATCAGTTTAGTCCATTTCATCATAGGAATTCAGATTAACCATGGCTACAGTAAGAAATGGGGCAACAAAGTAAGATTACTCAACTTGATCCTTCACATAGATGCCCCTGAAATAATATATCTATCGATCGATCCATCTATCTATCTATCTATCTATCTATCTATCTATCTATCTATCTATCTATCTATCTATCTATCTATCTATCTATCTATCTATCTATCTATCTATCTATCTATCTATCTATCTATCTGTCTATCTGTCTGTCTGTCTGTCTGTCTGTCTGTCTGTCTGTCTGTCTATCTATCTATTTCTGTCTGTGTGTGTGTCTGTGTCTGTCTGTCTCACTATATCTTTAACTTTATGTATAGCCCTTACATGTATCTTATTAATGATACTATTATTGCTTTGTTGCTCTCTGTGTACAACAATACATATCACTCCCCATCATCTTTGCCTACTTGCCAATTTAGATATTCTTTGGTACACAGAGATACTCTGATAAACGTACATTAGTCATTCTTATTAACATTCCTACGACTCTTGTGTGCTTATCTGCTACAGCCCATTGAGTTAATCATATGTTTTCTTGTTGTACATTAAGTTAAATTCCTCTCATCTGCAAATATATTTGGCTGACGATAAATACTTGAGCATGAACTTGAACCAGACCCACTCAGGACAGGACCAGCTGGAGAGAAAGGATGGGACCTGAGCCTCCATCCAAACGATTTTACCATGTGTCTCCAAACGACAGTTCGGAAAACTGACCAGAACAGCACGGCTAAATATGCTGGAGAGAGAAAGATTTTTTTGATTTATGATGATTTATAGGTATAAAAGCCCATGTGAATGGTTAGGTCTATCAATCTTGTTGGAAAACACAGTCTTGTTGGAAATGACTCAAGGATTGCTGAAGACCTGCAAAGTACAAGGAGAAGGGAAGGAGGGGGTCTACTTTTTTTTTGCGTTGTTTTCCCTGAAATTTAGGAATCTGATTTGCTTGAGCTGTCCCAAACACCTCCCAAACAGTTTCAGATTGTTTAAACAATTCTCGTAAGCAAATCCTCAGTTCACAAATAAAAGGACTGATGAGTAATAGAGATTTCCACCAACTGCAAAGGTGACCTTTCTACATGACCTCCTTGATTCATCAGCATCACACCTCAGCCTCCTAAACTTTTACAGCAGTGGAGTTTTAATAGCAAAGGTAATTTCTGTTTATTTCACGTCAAGTTCACTCCTTGAATTGTTTAACAGGCAACACCAGGTTTGCAGCTGGAAAGTTTCAAAAAGTAATCAATGACACTTTTCAATAAATGACAGACAAAATTGGTTTTTGAGTGCCCAAAAGATGGCACTTTTGAAGATTGACCTCTGCAGAGTTACATGATTGTCAATTGCTAGCCCATTGTCCACACTTAGTATACCCCCAAATGACAAATATGCCAGCTGAGTTTGTTTTTTTGTTTTTTTGACAAACTGGTAAGATAACTACCTAACAGGCTTTCAAGGGGTAATGTAATATCCTGGACACACAATACCTGTGGGCGAGAGATGGACCCAAATCCATCTCCCAATTCTTAAAATTGGTAAAATAAACCAAGGGGCTTATTCCTCTTTCAAAGAATGAGCATAATTTTATTTCCATATTTATAACAGAACCATTAACCCACGAGTTCATATGAGGGTAACTAAAATTAGACTGAAGAGTCCTCTCTACAACGGCCGGAGAAGAAATACTAGGTATTTCACCTAACGGCAGAGGATCGATTTATGCCGCTTTCTCTGCAGTTCGGTAGGCTTTTTTTTTACACTCCATATTTCAGGTTATTGGACAAGTGAAGCAGAAGGATAAAGAACTAAAAGCCGGAACATCAAGCAGATTCTGAGTTCAAAGAAAAAAAGATAAATATGTCTGGCAGATCTGTCTGGCAGCATTGCCGTGCAACACCATGCGGCTGCAAATTACACAGCCGAGTTCAAAAGTCTGTTAAATGTCCAAGTAAGGATTCCTCCTCTCTAGTGTCTTGAGTTATGGGTAAGGTATGTTTGGTATTTATCCCAACACTGGCCTGACAGCAATCATAAAAATATCATAGCCATTTGTTGATAACATACTAAAAAAAAAAAAAAAAAAAAAAGAAAGAAAGAAAACAGTAGAAAAACAACAAGCCAAATACAGTTTAGAAGAAGGCTGTCATCGCAGGGGTTCCTCATGTTGATTTTCCGCCACGCTGCACTGGTTTCCGTTATTTCAGCCTTCACACTATTTCAGTCATCAAAGAAAACTTCTTTAAAGCGATAACCCCGAACTTTTTCATTAGAAACAAATGTCCATTTTATTACTGTCACCAACTACGATAAACCAATAATGATTCACCTCACTCATGGAAGTACGGAAGAGGATTACGGCCACATGTGAAAATTTTATTTGAGTTCTGAGTTTAAAGCCAGAATTCTGAGAATAAAGTCAGAACTCAAATACATTTTCACATGTGGCCCTAATCCTCTTCCGTATAAAAGCCTTTGTTTCTGAAACCATCCACATCTTAAAAATCACTGTTGGTACATTTTCCATGAAAAAAAATCTCAAACTATTGTAACTTACAAAAAGACTCACTGGCCGATCGCCAGGGGATCGGCCCCCTTTAGTCGAGCGGTTAGCGAAGTCTCCTTGTGGTGCAGTATATCTCGGGTCGAATCCCGCACCGGGCTTTAAAATAGTTAGGTTGCTGCAGCGGTGGTTTCCAGAAGCGTGTAGATTCCCACAAGTCTCTGCGAAACGCGGGTTTAACGAGCTTCCGGGAGAGGGTGACTACTACAAAAAGACTCACTGACCAATCGCCAGTGGGTCGGCCCCCTTTAGTTGAGCGGTTAGCGATGACACCTTGTGGTGCAGTACGTCGTTGGCGTCTCTCGTGTCCGAGGATCCATTCCAAGAGATTAAGGTGTGCGCTTAAAACGAAGATGGTTTGACAGTCCAAGGTGAGAATAGAAGAGGCTGGAACAGGGTGGACAGGGGATAGTAGGGAGTTGGACCCATTCCTGCGGCTCTCTGTTCTTGGCGGATTTTTCGGCGGCGGCGCTTTTCTTCCGCATGCGTTCGTTTGTTTGTTTCAGCCTTGATGGAACCAGCCAGGTAGGCAGCTCTCCAGTGCTTTCGATTTTCCACTACTTTTCCCCAGTTCTTAGGGTCGATGTTGAAGGTGATCAGCATTCCCTTGATACAGTCTTTGTAGCGTTTTTTGGGAGCTCCTCTTTTTCTCTGACCTTCAGTCAGTTCGGAGTATAACATTTGTTTCGGGAGTCTGTCATTTGGCATCCTCTGGATGTGGCCAAGCCAGCGCAGCTAGTGATGTTCAATTGTTGTCTCGATGGAAAGGAGATCGGCTCTTTCGAGAACATGATTGTTGGTGACCCGTTCTTGCCAGGAAATTCCCAGAATACTTCTCAGTTTTAGCTGGTGGAAGCATTCTAGTGCCAATCGGTGTGGGACTTGCAATAAAAAACAGCCTCCTACCAAGACTCACTGAAACACCGATTGGCGTAAGTGAAAGGCTCATGTCACTCCGGATCCCTCTGGCCAAGAAACGCTATGCCACCCTCCTAGGTGCCTATGCACCAACTCTACCATCAGAAGATGACGTAAAGGACCGCTTCTATCAGTCAGTAGATGACGCTCTCCATCGTATACCCAAAGAGGACAAGATCTTTTTTCTGGGCGACTTCAATGCCAGAGTGGGGAAAGACAACAAGGTGTGGAGTGGTGTCATTGGTGGGCATGGCATTGGGAAAGTCAATGCTAACGGTCTGCAGCTGCTAAGCCTCTGTGCTGAGCATGGCTTGACCATCACAAACACGCTCTTTCAATTAAAAAATAAGCACAAAACATCCTGGATGTGCCCACGCTCCAAAAATTGGCACCTGTTGGACTACATCATTGTGAGACACACTGATATAGAAGACGTCTCACTCACTCGTGCAATGAGAGGTGCTGAGTGCTGGACAGATTGCCGGCTCATCATGACCAGGCTCCAGGTGAAGGTACGCCCTGCTGTCAGGAAAGAAGAGGCTTGACTGTACCCAGCTAGAAAAGGCTGAGGTCCAGAACAATCTCCGCCTCTTCAGGTTGAAAACCTGGAAGACATTGAGCTTCTCTTGAGCACAGATGATTCCATTGATAGGAAATGGTCTTCTGTGAGCTCCAGCCTCTATGAAACAGCATCCCAATCCATCGGTTACAAGAGCAGAAAGCACCAGGACTGGTTCAATGACAAGACAGCCACAATAACTACCATACTCAAATGTATGCACAAAGTACACAGTGCGGTCCTCAACAATCCTACATCAGCTGCACTCCGGCAACAATGGCAAGCATCCAGGAGAGAGGTGCAGTCAAAATTGCGTGCCCTGCAGAATGAGCGGTGGATATCGAAGGCAAATGAAATACAATCCCATGCCGATAGAAATGATACGCACAACTTTTATGATGCAGTGAAAACCATATACGGCCCAAGAAACTGCTCTATCCCCCCCTGAAGTGTGATGATGGTACCGCCCTCATAAAGGATCAGAAACTCATCGCAAAAAGATGGGCAGAACATTTTGAGACCCTTTTGAACCAGCACTCCCCAACAGATCCCTCAGTCTTGGATGAACTACCTGTCTGCCCCACCACCCAAGACCTTGACCTTCCACCAACCTTTGAAGAGGTTCATTGTGCAGTTAGGTCGCTGAAAAATAACAAGACTCCTGGCCCTGACAGTATCCCTGCAGAGATTTTTAAACAGGGTCCCTCTGTGGCAACAGCCATGGCATTTCACTTCTGGCTGTTGATGGAAAAGTCCTGGCCAAAGTCATGTTTACACAGTGTGGTAAAAAACATCTCAGAGGAGCTGTTGCCTGAGTCACAGTGTGGGTTCAGGAAGAATAGGAGTACTGTGGATATGGTGTTCACAGCACAGCAACTCCAGGAGAAGTGTAGGGAGCAACACCAGGACCTCTTCATAGCCTTCATCGACCTGTCAAAGGCTTTTGACACATTCAACGGGGACATCCTATGGAGCGTCCTCCTGAAGTTTGGCTGTCCACAAAAGTTTGTCAACATCCTTCAACAAATTCATATGGGGATGATGGCACGTGTGACCATTGGAGGCCAGGAATCCGAGCCCTTCAGGGTGTGCATCGGGGTATATCAGGGGTGCATCCTTGCTCCAGTTCTTTTTAACATCTTCCTCCTGTGTGTGACATTGCTGCTCCACGAGGAAATCAGGAAGGACATTGGGGTTACTGTGGGCTTCAGACTAGATGGAAACCTATTTAACATCTGTAGGCTTCAAGCGGTCACAAAAATGAGATCTGAGCACATCATCGAGCTACAGTGCGCAGATGACTGTGCAGTTGTGGCCCACACATCGGAGGCACTGCAAGCTACCCTTGCAGCTCCTGCAAGGGCATACAGTAGGCTGGGTCTCTCTATAAACGTGGCAAAGACTGAAGTAGTATGTCAGTGGGCATCTACTCCTCCATCATATTCACCAACGTTCACCATCTCTGAGAAACCACTCACAAAAGTGGAATCCTTCAAATACCTTGTTACATCTGTCCCTCCTTCCACAGCCTCCACCTCAAAGGCTGCTTAACCTGAGCCACTCCCCGAGTGTCAGTCTCTGTCTCTGTCTCTGTGTTTGTGTGTGAGTGGAGATAGTTGAGCTGCAACCCATTCCATAATCAAGCTATCCTGCTGTAAAAGACCAGCACTACCACTTCCACCCTGCCAGATCGTAGCCTCTGATCTGTCAGTGCGCTGCATCCAGCCCTTGCTCGCTAAATCTGTTTTTGTCAGTATTTTTGAACCCGCTGTTTGACTAACATCCTCCTTCTCACTGCAGTCATCCTGCTCTGCCTCCGGACCCTGTTCTCCAGATTTTCACCTGCTCCAGATCGCTGCTCTGCCCGGCTCTCTCCAACACCCACGGTCTCTGCCCCCGGTCCTGTTTCCCCAGCCCAAGGAAGCCCAGCCCAATTCCCTCCACTGTGTGTTGTCGCCTTAGCTAGACCCTGTAATAAACTCCGAAGTCAGTTGGAAGCAAGTTTTGTGTCTGCGCCTGAGTCCTTCCTGAGTGTCCCGTAACATACCTGGGCAGCTTCCTCTCTAACGACTGCAGCACTGACAGGGAGATACAAAACCGGATTAAGCAAGCATCATCCTCTTTTGGCAGACTTAGGAGAAGAGTCTTTCAAAACAAAGACCTCAACCTCCACACCAAAATATCTGTCTATTTGGCAGTCGTCATCATGACTCTCCTCCACAGCTGTGAGGCGTGGACCCTGTATAGCCACCACCTCAGGATGCTTGAAGCCTTCCACATCAGATGTCTACAATGCATCCTGAGGATAACCTGGCATGACCGAGTGCCCCATACTGAAATACTCCGCAAGACCAACTGCATCAGCATGGAGGCTACCGTCACCCAGCACCAACTTCGCTGGCTCGGTCATGTCATCAGGATGCAGAAGGAGCGCTTACCACATAAAGTGCTGTATGGCCAGCTACATCTTGGCCGCCGCTTGGCAAGGGGCCAGAAAAACGGTACAAGACCATCATAAAAAAGTGCGGCCTGAACCCAAGCCAGCTGGAGGACACTGCCGTCCAATGCTCCATCTGGTGGCAGCTCTGTCAACAAGGGGTGCAAAAGCTCGAGGAGGACCAAGGTGATCGACGGACCAGGAGACATCTAAAGAGACATGAAGCCAGTACCACACCTACACCCACAGTCAGTGCTCTCACCTGTTCTGTCTGTGACAAACAGTGTGGATCGCAGATTGGGCTTTACAGCCATAAGAAGACTCACAAGTAACAGAGGCAGGATTGTCATCGTCGGACACAACGGAGAGCCCTTAGCAAGTAAGTGTTTTCCAGAAGTGGTGGTTTCCAGAAGCGTGTAGATTCTCTTAAGTCTCTTCGAAACGCGGGTTTAACGAGCTTCTGGGAGAGGGTGACTACTACAGAAAGACTCACTGGCCAATCGCCAGGGGGTTGGCCCCCTTTAGTTGAGCGGTTAGCGACGTCACCTTCCGGTGCAGTACACCTCGGCTCGAATCCCGTACCGGGCAATAAAATAGCTAGGTTAGTGTGGTAATTCCAGTTTAGAGAAAAGGACCCCACGACAACCTCTTGTAAAAGACTAGAAGTTGTCGTGGGCTCTTTTGAATTAGCTTTATTCCTTTTGAATAAAGTTAATTCAAAAGGAATTAACTTTATTCAGTGCTAAGTTTATTCAAAATGAATTAACTTTATCTAGGACTGGCAAACTCGACACCAACATGTAGCAGCGTACCCCGTGAACATCTGACAAATTGGAGGGCGTAACACACACACACACACACACACACACACACACACACACACACACACACACACACACACACACATACACACACACACACACACACACACACACACACACACACACACACACACACACACACACACACACACACACACACACACACACGTCTACCGGAAACACAGCCGATTTTTACAAAATAAAAGCTCATGTTACAACGCTTTTCCCCTTTTTAAATTCCATCATTCTCCAAATGTAAATGAACCTGCAAAAACAATTATGGTAATGTTTTCTTTTTAGTGTTGTTTGTTTTTAGCTGATTTACACCTCAAACATATACTGGTGTCTCGGCAACAATTTAACAATTTAACAACTGAAAAAAACATGTGATTTAGCATTCGTTCTCCCAAAACTGTCTATTTAAATATTCAGTCTGGAGGCTGTGACCTGCGCACTACCCTTGGAGACCCAGCAGGTGCCACTGGTGAGGGAGTTTTAGGTGGATCTGATGCTGGGGGACATGAAGGGGTCTGTGTGTTAGTGTGAGACTGTCCATCCTCTCTGGGGGACACCGACACCTCTACCTGATTCTCTGGCAGACACGCTCTCCTAGTAGTCTGTCGCACCACAGGACGCTCCGTGGAACTGACTGTCTCTGAGCCTGTAACATGACGCAGGCGCACATGGTGCTGATGTCTGCGGAACACACGTCCGTCAGCCAGATTAACATGTGAGACTGGACCACTCTGCCTGAGAATAACCCCAGGTAGCCATTTCTGAGTGTTGTTACTGCTGAAGGTCCTCACATAGACATGGTCATCTGGTTTCAACTGTCTCTCTTGTGCATGTTGATTATGTCCCACCTTCTGTTTTTCCTGCTTCCTTTCCACTTTTACTTTCATGTCCGGGTGCAGCAGGTCCAATCTTGTCTTGGGCCTATGACCCATCAGCATCTCTGCTGGAGTGCGTGCAGTTGTAGTCTGGGGCATGAGGCGGTATTTAAACAGGAAACGTGAAAAACGAGTGCTAAGTGAGTCCCCTAACATCCGCTTCAGCCCCTTCTTCACTGTCTGAACAGCCCGCTTCACCAAACCATTTGAGGCTGGGTGGAAAGGAGCTGTCCGTATGTGATGATTCCATTCTGTTGCATGAACTCACTGAACAGCTCACTGGTGAACGTTGTGCCATTATCAGTGACCAGAGTGTCTGGCAACCCATGTATGGCAAACACTTGCCTGAGTCTGTCTATGGTTGTGTGGGCTGTGATGTTGGTCATGATGGGGGCTTCTATCCATTTTGAGTGTGCATCCACCATTATTAGAAACATCTGCCTCATAAAGGGGCCGGCAAAATCCAAATGTAGCCTAAACCAGGGGTGGTCTGGCCACTCCCATGGGTGCAAGGGCGCTGGTGGTGGCATGTTCTGTTTTGTCTGACACTGTGCATGATTTTACCTTGCTCTCCAGGTCCTGATCCATTTTTGGCCACCAGACATACGATCTTGCAAGGCTTTTCATCCACGACAAACCTGGACGAGTCTTATGTATTTCCTCCACAATCTGTGAATGGCCAGGGGGAGGTACGATGACCCTTGCACCCCAGAAAATGCAGCCCTCCTGCAGGCTCAGTTCTGTCTTGTGTTTAGCATAAGGTCTTAGCTCTTCTACTACAACACTGGGTCAGCCTCGTAAAAGAAAAGTCTTTACTTGGGACAGGACAGGGTCCCTTTCTGTCCACTGTTTGACCTGGGCTGCCTTCACAGGTGTTTCTGACAGCCTCTCCAATGAAAACGCAGTCTGTGGAGGCACGTATGTGGCAGCAGGTGTTTCAGGTACAGGCAGCCGACTCAGTGTGTCGACGTTTACATTATCCTTCCCTGCTCTGTACACTATAGTGTAGCAGTAGCCTGACAGTGTGAGAGCCCAATGCTGTATTCTAGCAGTGGGATGCATTTGGTATCACTGAACAGGCTCATCAGTGGTTTATGGTCCGTACAAATTGTGAAGGCCCGGCCATAGAAGTACTGATGGAAACGCTTGACAGCAAAGACAATGGCCAGACCCTCTCCGTCTAGCTGTGAATATCCCCTCTCAGCTGCTGTCAGGGTATGTGAAGCGAAGCCAATAGGCTTCTCTGAATGGTCCTACATCACATGTGAGAGAACTGCTCCGACTCCATAGGGCGAGGCGTCACATGAAAGGGAGATCTCCTCGCCGGGGTCATAGTGAATGAGCAGCTTTACCGATTGGAGAAGTTCTTTCACTTCTTTCAAAGCTTCCCTCCTGCTCTTCCTTCCACTGCCACTTAGTGTCACTGTGAAGCAGCTTGTACAGTGGAGCCAAGACCTTTGAGAGGTAAGGAAGAAACCTCCCATAATAATTCACCATGCCCAAAAATGATCTTAGTTTAGTGACGCTCTTGGGGCTTGGAGCCTCCTTGGTAGCTCACACTTTGTCTTCTACTGGGCAGAGCCCTTCAGCTGTGATTTTGTGTCCCATGTAAGTTACACTCAGTGCCAGGAAGACATATTTACTGTGTTTCAATCGCAGCCCTGCGTCCGACAGCTTATTCAGCACCTGTTCCAAGTTAGCCAGATGCTCCACCTCCGTGGCCACTGTGACCAGAATATTGTCTAGGTACACTGCTACATGCAGAATCCCCTGCAGCAATGAGTCCATTGTCCTTTGGAAATGACGGGGCTGGAGGCCCCTCCAAAAACCAGTCGGTTGTATTTGAACAATCCTTTGTGAGTGTTGATTGTGACGTATTGTTTTGAATCCTCATCGAGCAGCAGCTGTTTGTAAACGTGGCTCATATTCATCCCCTCGGAGATGAATAAAGTATTCTGATTCTGATGTCCAGTTTTGTGAATACCTTATACCCTGCCAGGGTTGCAAACACCCGTGGCAATGGGTATTCTTCCAGCTTAGAGACCTGATTCACTGTAAGCTTATAGTCCTCACAAATCCTTGCTGTTTTGTCCTCTTTCAAAACTGGAAAAATAAGTGCTGACCACCTTGAAAACTGGACGGGCTCAATGACGCCCAGTTTCTGTAAACGCTCCAGCTCCTCCTCAACTTTGCCTTTCATGGCATAGGGCACCAACCTGGGCTTGAAAAACCGTGGTGTGGCTTCAGGTTTAACATGGAGTTTCACTGTCACGCACCTCAGTGTGCCCAGCTCGTCCCTAAAAACATCGCTGTACCGCTGCAGAATGTCCTCTGTCACATGTGCATACTTAACTTCATGCCAGTTGAGTCTGATTTTGCGAAGTCAGTCATGGCCCAAAAGACTGGGCCCCCTGCCCTTAGCTATCACCAGCCTGGCTCATGCTTTCTGGCCTTCAGTGGCAATGTCCACACATAGCACCCCTACATGAGGTATGGGCTGCCCCGTATATGTCCTGAGTTTGAGCTTTGACGGCCTGATGGGAGGCAGATGAGACCCCCATGTCCTCCTCTAGGTCTCGTCACTGATGACTGATGCCAAAGCCCAGAATCGATCTCAAACTTAATGTCTCACCACCTCACATTCACTTAGTTACTGTTGCTATGCCCTTTAAGCGTTTCAGAACCATCCAGGAAGTAGCCGGAAAACACCAAAACATGAAGGAAGAAATCAGCGCATTCCCAGAGAAAATAAGTGATGTATTTTGGAGTAATTCATCCTTAATATCATCCCGTGAAAGGCAGAAGGGGCTACAGTATGCGGTGGCGGGATACATTCAGAAAATTAAAAGTAAAACTGACTTGCGTGGACTCCGGGCTGCCGGGTGCGACTGTAATTAAGCGTAAAGCTTACCGGTCACAATAAAAAAATGAGAAACCCCATCAACTAATTCTCAAACACATTGTGGACCAATTGTGCTCTTGCACTGTAGGGTATGTTACATATTTCAGCTATTATTGGTATATTTTTAATAATCCATTGTCAACATCACCATATTATAGTGTTGATTTTGGCCAAGGTTCCCCATAGCGTTCTTTTATCCAGGCTTTTTCGGGGGTACTGTATGGGCTCCTGGTTGTCGCAGGGCGGCCAGGGACATGCCCCGGAGCCAGGGGAACCGCCCCATGATTTTTTTTTTACCTTCGGACCAGAACCGGTATTTTCAACAAAATAAGGCAAACAAGATGCCCCCGCGGGTGGGATGACTTTTCCGAACGACCGGTCCCCACCTGGAGCTCACAGAGGGGGAGAAACTTTTAAAATAGGCCGGATATAAGGAGGTGTGACTGGCCAGAGACCATCCCAGCCGACCCTCCCCGCGGGTCTTTATGCTCTGAAATGAAAGGTGGAACCTGGCTAACCTGTGACTACCATAACAAAGTTATGGTAGTGGGCTAGCTATCATTAGCTATCATTAAACTAGGTATCTCTGGACACAGACTAAGCTGGTTACGTTCATCAGGTACATTAATAATGTTATTTTGTTAGTCAGTAATACGTTGATATGTTAATAATGGTAATAATCATTGTGTGGGTAAAAGTAAAAGTAATAATATGTTAGCTGTATTAGCTATCAATAATAGCTAGTAGCAAGGTGTCTGTGAATGTTCTCATTCATCCAGGTCATGGTTATCCAAAGGAATTGAATCAAGTGCAACTGGACTTGGCATACTATATTCGTGAAGACGTTTCACCTCTCATCCAAGAGGCTTCATCAGTTCAAACCTTTCTGCCTAGACCAAGCTAGTCTGACTGGCTGGTGATGAAACTCAGATATTTATCCTCTTTGGAGTCGTTATCAGCTAGTAGCAAGCTAGTAACAAGCTTAGCTTGGAGCAGACAGGTATTTTTGTTGATTTTGGATGGCTTAAGCTAGCCATGGGGTCTGCTATACTGCAAAATCTATTGCCGACATTGCGCTTCTTGCGTTCTGGGTTTCGGGAAGGGAAAGAAAAGTACACCCTCTCCAAACATTTCAGATATCTAGTATCCGATTTGCAGATCCCATAGGCACACCGTTTCAGCATTTTGCTGTGTGTTTGAAAGCTTGATGGACCTCCCTCACATAGAAACCGTTGCTAAGGTAGGATTGGACAAGCACCATTCTGGGGCGATACTTTGCGAAAGGTCAATAGGGCTCGGGTGGTTCCTCATCCGTTTCCACCCCAAACATATTGTAGGAACACTGTGCCTTCTCATCTGCTTCTTCTAGGTGATGTGTGGCTGCCTGAGCATGTTTATCGTTCCCCTGTCCAGGTTTCCCCTTCCCTTTTGCACTCCTGCACTTTTTAGTTAAGTGTCCCTTTTGCTACAAGCATGACAGTGTCTTTGAATTTGTAATCATTTTCATAGTGTGCCCCTCCACACCGAAAACATTCCACCTGCTTTGTGTGCTTACCAGTCCCTCTCCTAACTTGAAGCACTGCTGCTGTCTGCGACCCTCCATTTCCTTTCTGGATATCCTTAGCATTATTAGCAGCCGTCTCCATCCCTTGGGAAATCTCCAGGTCAATGGTGGGTGTTCTGGACTCTGTTAGTCATTGTTTAAGTTGAGACCTTTATTCTGTAGACGGACCTTTATTTTGAAGTACTTCCTTTGCGACCGGGAAATTGTAATCAGGAAGTGTTATACTGTCTTACCAGTGCATCGTGTGTGCCGCAAAAGGTTATCCTCCATCCTTGATTCTTACATCTTGATACACGCAATGTTTGTAAGTGTTTCAGTTTATGTGGCCTATATTTACTACAGCATTTCAAAAGTCTATCCCATTCATTTTTCGTTTTATCTGTAGTATGTTATGCCGTGTTGGTTTGTGCTAGCTTGCTATGTGTTAACATGTTCCCTTTTGCTAGTCGTACGCTATGTTATACCTATCTGTATATTGGCTAGTCTACAGCTCTTATTTCGTGCACTGAGGCACTCTTATTTGTACCTTTATGTGCTCATATTGTGTACTTACTTTGTAGTACCTTCAATTTTGTAACTGCAGTGTTATATTGTGTTTGTATATTTCAGTTTCACCTTTTGGCAAGTAAACATCATAAACTTCACTCCGCCTCCTGAAATGATTGATTGCCGAAGAGTTTAGCTGACTGGATAGTTGGGTTATTACTCAGATCCTCCGAGACCAGGACAGTGAAAAAACAGCATATCATCAAGCTGTAAGAGGGGAGCGGCTGAATAATAGACTGAAGGACCATCATACAGGCATTGAGCAAGCCTACATGACACCTTCCCCTGATGTCCTCACTTCAGTGAGCCCACACATCTTCTCTCACCATGGCAGAAGGAGGCACACATGCTAAAGTGCTAGAAGGATGTGCCATAGAAGAGGACCCCCACTCATTACATTCTTGTTCCTCCAAATCATCAAGTAGTTCCAAATCATCGCTCGCCAAAGCACGAGCCAAGGCTGAAGCAGGTATCTCTAAGATGGCCTATGCTCAGAGGGAGATGGAACTTAAACTACAGAAGGCCCGTCTGGAAGCTGACCTAGCAGTGGAAAAGGTCCGCATAGAAGCCACCCTAGAGGCTCTTCAAGCAGAAAAGAAAATGGATGCTGCACGGATTGAAGCAGAAATACTGGAGTCAGGTTTGATGGACCAAGACAGTAGCAGTAGAACCGCTAATCATCTCTCACCCCAGACATGACTTCAGTGTATAGAACACTATGTACTGGACCAAGCCAGCCTGAAGTCCAACCCATTCAGCTCATATGCCTCATCTTATCATGAGCTCCAAGTCACACCCAGCAGCCTGCTACATCCATCCCACTCTCAGACCCCTTCCCATGAAAATGGAGCCGCTCTGGCAGAATGATGGGGGAGCGGACAAGAGAGATCAACAATGACCCCTCAGTGAGCCTAATAATAACCAGAACAGAGCGGTCAGCCCCGGCACCCCTGACACCTCCACCACCAATGACCTCGTCAGGTTTCTTGCACGGAGCCAGTTGGTGACCTCGGGGTGACCAATTTCGATGACAAGCCAGAGAATTACTGGGCGTGGAAGTCCACCTTCAACGGAGCCATCACAGGCCTGTGCCTGTCAGTGGGAGAAGAACTTGATGTTCTCATCAAATGGCTTGGCGAGGAGTCTTCAGAACAGGCACGGAGACTCAAAGCAGTCAACATCAGGCACCCTCAGATCGGATTGATGGTGGCTTGGCAGAGACTGGAAGAATAATACGGCCCACCTGAGGCAAACGAAAGGGCTCTCTTCAATAAATTTGAAGACTTTACAAAGGTGACGCACAAAGACCTGTACAAGCTCCGCGACCTGGGTGACCTGCTCCTAGAAGTGGAAGCCGCAAAGAGGGACGGCTACTTACCCAGCCTGTCTTACCTTGACACCTCCAGAGGAGTGGCTCCCATCATCAACACACTTCCATACAATCTTGTGGGCATCTTGTGGGCATCATTTGGATCCATGTACAATCAACAAAACAATGTGGCCTTTCCTCCATTCACTGTGTTTGCTGACTTTATCCGAAGGGAAGCCAGAGTAAAAATAGATCCCAGCTTCAACCTCCCACCATACCACGCGGCACCTGAAAGGAATGAGAGGTCAGACAGACAAGGGAAGACAGCTGTATCAGTACACAAGACGCAAGTGTCTCCTACAGAGAAAACTGAAGATCAAAAGACAAATATTGACCCTGGGAAACACAGCCCCATCCATGACAAACCCCACCCACTGCGGAATTGTAGAGGCTTCAGGGAGAAGACTCTAGAAGAGCGAAAACAGTTCTTCAAAGACCATCACATATGCTTCCGGTGCTGCTCCTCCACAACCCACCTTGCTAGAGACTGCGACATAGAAGTGGACTGCAACGAATGTGGCAGCAACCGTCACACCTCGGTACTCCACCCGGGTCTGGCTCCCTGGAAGTCTAAGTCGTCTCCTCCCACTTCAGAGAACAGCGGGGAGGGATAATAAGCGAACAACCAGGAAGTCACCTCTAACTGCACTGAAGTATGTGGAGAAGGAATGAGTCTTAGGGCATGTTCGAAGATCTGCCTAGTCAACGTTTATCCTGAAGGATGTCGGGGGGGTCCAGAAGGATGTATGCCATCCTGGGTGAGCAGAGTAACTGTTCCTTGGCAACACCTGAGTTCTTCAGCATCTCCAAGGTAACGAGTAGTCCATCGCCGTACACACTCAAGACATGTACAGGACTCAAGGAGACAGCCGGCAGAAAGGCCTGGGGCTACATTGTGGAGTCAGCAGACGAGAAGGTCAGTTTCCCTCCCCCCACACTACTCGAATGCGATCAGGTCCCAAACAACCGGTCAAAGATCCCAACTCCCAATGCCGCTCGCCACCACTGGCACCTGAAACGGATTGCAGACAAGATCCCACCCCTGGACCTGGACGCAAGTATACTCCTGTTGCTTGGCAGGGACACTCTGAGAGCACACGAAGTTAGGAGCCAGATAAACGGTCCTCATGACACCCCATTCGCCCAAAGACTGGATCTTGGATGGGTCATAATTGGCAATGTGTGCCTTGGAGGAGCACACAAGCCACATCACGTCAGAACTTTCAAGACCTCCATTCTGGAAAGTGGGCGCCCCAGCTTTCTCAGCCCATGCAGCAGCCAGGTTCGGGTGAAAGAGACATTTGCCCACAGCTACCTGGTGTCAGCTGCCCTAGACAGCACACGGAAGACGCTCGACAGACAGACCCTGGGTCAGTCGGTCTTCCTTCACACAGCCAGCGACCACAAACTTGCTCCTTCGATGGATGACTTGAGATTCCTGCAGATCATGGACAATGAGTCTAAAAGCTGGGTCACACCCCTACCCTTCCAGTCACCATGGAAACGAATGCCCAACAACAGGGAGTATGCCCGAAGCTGTCTCACCTCTCTCCACCACACTCTAGACAAGCAGCCACAGATGAAAGCCCACTGCATAGAGTTCGTCGAGAAGATGCTTACCAACAAACATGCAGAGATCGCTCCACCCCTATAGGAGGGCCAGGAGTGTTGTATCTCCCATCATTTGGAGTCTACCACCCAAAGAAGCCAGACCAAATCCATGTGGTTTTCGACTCCAGCGCACCTTACGAGGGAGTCTCTCAGCGATGTGCTCCTCAGGGGCCCCGATCTCAACAATAGCCTTTTGGGGGTGCTCATGAGATTTCAGAAGGAACCTGTCGCCATCACTGCTGACATTCAGCACATGTTCCACTATTTCATAGTACGTGAAGACCACAGGGACTTCCTCCGCTTCCTGTGGTTCCTCAATAACGACCCAACAGTGACAATGTGGATTACAGGATGCGTGTCCATGTCTTCGGCAAGAGCCCATCTCCTGCAGTCACCATATACGGCCTGAGGAGAGCAGCCAAGGAGGAAGAAGAGAACTTCGGTAGCGATGTGAGAAGGTTCATCGAACGAGAGTTCTATGTAGACGATGCACTGAAGTCTTTACCTACTGAAGCAGAAGCCATCAGTGTCCTCGGACGTGCCCAAAGGATGCTTGCAGAGTTGAACATCAGGCTACATAAAATAGCCTCCAACAGACCTGCTGTGATAGAAGCATTGCCTCTGGAAGATCGTGCTAGGGATATCAAGGACCTCAACCTTGTTATTGATTACCTTCCCCTTCAATGCAGCCTTGGAGTGTCCTGGAACATTGCCTCAGACACGTTCACATTCCAGGCCATGGACGAGAAGAAGCCCTTCACCCACAGAGGGGTGCTGTCTATGGTGAACAGCCTATACAACCCCCTTGGTATCTTAGCCCCTGTCACAATACAAGGCAGGCTGCTCCTGAGGGACCTCTCCAAGCAAGCCGAGGACTGGGACTCACCCCTCCCCAGAAGCATGGAAGCAGAGTGGACAAAGTGGAGAGACTCACTAAAAGACCAAGAGGAGCTCCAGATACCCCGCACCTATACGTTTTTCTCACCCTCTGGCATTGTACTCAAGGAGCTTTGTGTCTTTGCGGATGCCTCTACGAAGGCCATTGCAGCAGTAGCTTACCTGATAACCACCATTGAAGAGGGACAGACCGAGGTTGGCTTCATCTTTGGAAAAGCCAAGCTGGCACCCCAACCAGTCCTTTCAATTCCTAGACTGGAATTGTGTGCAGCAGTACTTGCAGTCGAGATCGCAGAGTTGATCGTCGAAGAGATGGACCTGGAGTTCCACCGCACCACATACTACTCAGACAGCAAGGTAGTCTTGGGGTACATTCATAATCAAGAAAGGTGGTTCTATGTCTACGTAAACAACAGAATTCAGAGGACAGTCCACATCTCCAGACCAATGGAGGCATGTTTCGACTGACGACAACCCAGCTGAGTATGGATCTAGGTCTATCCCAGCAACTCCCCTGAGCAGCACGACATGGCTTTCTGGACCAGCCTTTTTTTCGGAATCCTTCTCCCCACTCTTTCAAACCCCAACCTTGCCTCTGACTCTGATGTGCGCCCCGAGGTTGCTGTGAACTTCACCTTAGTCTCTCAAGACCTGTTGAACCCCAACGGCTTCGAGTGTTTCTCAAAGTGGACCACTCTCATCCCCACAGTTGCACGCTTGATCCATATTGCTCGCTCCTTCACCCTGCCTGCCCAAGAGGGCAGCTGCCGTGGATGGCATATCTGTCAAAGAGGCCCCTCAGAGGAGGAGCTGGATAGAGCCAAGATCCTTGTGATGAAGAGCATCCAACATGAGCTCTAGGCTGAATAACTGAAGAACATAGTCTCCAAACAAAGTCTTCCCTCTCGGAGTAGTCTGCTGAAGCTAAACCCTATCATCGACAACCATGGGCTTCTCAGAGTTGGAGGCCGTACAGCTCAGTCCAAGCTAGCAACTGAAGAAGCGAGCCCAATCATCATCCCAGGTCATCATCACCTGACGACCCTGCTCGTGTGACATCACTATGAGGCCATAAAACACGAAAGGAATGCACTTTACAGAGGGCGCTGTCAGAGCAGCTGGACTCTGGATGGTCGGAGCTAAAAGATGCCTCAGCAGCCTTCTCTTCAAGTGTGTCACCTGCAAGAAGCTTCACGGAAAGACAGAACACCAACAAATGGCAGACCTGCCTGCCGAGCATCTCCAAGTAGCTCCTCCATTCACCTATGTCGGTGTGGATGTCTTCAGACCATGGGACGTTACCTCACGTCGTACCAGAGGACACGCCAACAGCAAAAGATGGGATGTCATGTTCTCATGCATGTGCACAAGAGCCGTGCACATCGAAGTAATAGAGACTATAAGTGCCAGCAGTTTCATCAATGCCCCGAGAAGGTTCTTTGCCATCAGAGACCCAGCGAAACAAATACGCTCAGACCAAGGCACTAACTTCATTGGCGCCTGCAGAGAAATTAAGATGGATAAACCAAGCTCCAGCTCAGAGACTGTGGAGAAGTATCTCCAGGAGCACAACTGTACCTGGGTATTCAACCCACCCCACTCATCTCACATGGGGGGCGCATGGGGGCACATGATTGGAATCGCCTGTCGCATCCTCCACTGTATGCTCCTTCATGGTGGATCATTGTGTCTCACACACGAAGTCCTGACTACCCTCATGGCTGAGGTTACTGCAGTCATGAATGCTAGACCCCTCATACCAGTGTCCTCAGACCCAGAGTCTCCTCTCATACTTACTCCAGCTATGCTCTTGACCCAGAAGACATGAGTTTCCCCTCCCCCTCCAGGTGACTTCAGGGCAGGAGATCTCTTCAAAGAAGAATGGAAACGGGTTCAGAGTCTAGCATACATCTTTTGGAGCAGGTGGCGAAAGGAGTGTCTCCACACACTTCAAAGCTGTCGCAAGTGGCAGGACAAGAGGCCCAACCTCTAAGTAGGAAACATTGTCCTAATGAAGGACAGTCGGGCCAGAAGACACCTGTGGCTCTGGCTATGGTTGTGAAGACGCTTCCAAGTCAGGGCGGGATGGTGAGGAAAGTAGACATCAGAATCGTCAAAAAAGACACCCAGAAAGTCTTCTCCCGCCCAGTCTCTGAAGTAGACCTGTTGCTTTCTACAGAAGACTGATAAGTAGTTTTAGGTTTATTTTGGGCTCTTTAAAAGACCCAGGCGGAGAATGTTCTGGACTCTGTTAGTCGTTGTTTAAGTTGAGACCTTTAGTCTGTAGACAGACCTTTATTTTGAAGTACTTCCTTCACGACCGGCAAATTGTAATCAGGAAGTGTTACCGTCTTACCAGTGCATCGTGTGTGTCACAAAAGGTTATCCTCCATCCTTGATTCTTACATCTTGATACACACAATGTTTGTGTTTCAGTTTATGTGGCCTATATTTACTACAGCATTTCAAAAGTCTATCCCATTCATTTTTCATTTTATCTGTAGTATGTTATGCCGTGTTAGTTTGTGCCAGCTTGTTATGTGTTAACATGTTCCCTTTTGCTAGTTGTACGCTACGTTATACCTATCTGTATATTAGCTAGTCTACAGCTCTTATTTCGTGCACTGAGGCACTCTTATTTGTACCTTTGATATGTCTTATGTGTTCATATTGTGTACTTACTTTGTAGTACCTTCAATTTTGTAGCTGCAGTGTTATATTGTGTTTGTATATTTCAGTTTCACCTTTTGGCAAGTAAACATCATAAACTTCACTCCGCCTCCTGAAATGATTGATTGCCGAAGAGTTTAGCTGACTGGATAGTTGGGTTATTACTCAGATCCTCCGAGACCAGTACAGTGGAGTTTCCCACAGCAGGCGGCTTTGTATGGCATCGTTATTGACGCCGCCCACTAATCTGTCCTGCAGAATATCATCCAAAACTGCCCCAAAGTCACAGTGCTCTGACAGCTCGTGCAGCTCTGCTACAAAGTTGGCTACAGACTGACCTGGCTTCCTAAAATGGCTGTGAAACTTGAAATGTTGACTATCACAGAAGGGTTTGGATTGTGGTGGTTCCCCACGAGTCTAACCAGTTCATCAAATGGGATGTTTCCGCAGTGTGGCCAAGTTCCTTATTAGCTTATAAGTCTTTGCCCCACACGCACTCAAGAGAATAGAGCGCTTTTTAGCCTCCTCGGTAATTCCATTTGCATAGAAAAAAATGTCCCAACCTCTCCTCATACTCGGTCCAGTCCTCGTTTCCCTCCACAAACTCACTGATAGTCCCAAATGTAGCCATCTGCACACGAGGCTCCTCGTCCCCGCGCTGCTCCTCCTCGGCGCTGCCGCTCATGTGTAGCCACCTGGCTAACTAGCACACTGTAACCTAGCTCAGCTAACAAAAAACGGAACGACACATCCATGAAAAACAAGTTCAACTCGTTGCCAAAAATATGTGGTAACTCCAGATTAGAGAAAAGGACCCCATGACAACTTCTTGTCTTTTGAATTAACTTTATCTAGGAATGGCAAACTCGACAGTAACATGTAGCAGCGTGCACCGTGAACATCCGACAAGTTGGAGGGCGTAACACACACACATACACACACACACACACACACACACACACACACACACACGCACCTACCGGAAACACAGCCAGTCTTTACAAAGTAAAAGCTCATGTTACAACAGTTAGATTGGTGGCAGCGGTGGGATGTAACTGAGCTATTTTCTCGCTATTTTCTCGTCCGAGATATACTGCATCACAAGACGACATCGCTAACCGCTCGACTAAAGGGAGCCAACCTCCTGGCGATCGGCCAGTGAGTATTTTTGTAGATTACACTACCCTTATGAACCATGATAGGAACAGATGCAATTTACTTCAGTCAGCAATGATTGGTCCACCAGAGAAGATAAGGCGGAACTTCCTCTCTGGTGGACCTACCAGAGAGAAGCTCTGCTTGGTTCAATAAAGATCGTCAGTTAACCCAATGATAGTAAAGGACATTTATTTAGCTAGTGCGTAGTGAGCTGTAGGCGGCACGGTGGTGCAGTGGTTAGCGTGGTCGCCTCACAGCAAGAAGGTTCTGAGCTCGAGGGGGTCGTCCCGGGTCGTCCTCCGGGTCGTCCTCTGTGTGGAGTTTGCATGTTCTCCCCGTGTCTGCGTGGGTTTCCTCGGGGTGCTCCAGTTTCCTCCCACAGTCCAAAGACATTTAGGTCAGGTGAATCGGCCATATTAAATTGCACCTATGGGTGTGTGTGTGTGTGTGAGATGGCCTGGCGGCCTGTCCAGGGTGTCTCCCCGCCTTCTTTCCAATGAATGCTGGGATAGGCTCCAGCATCCCCGCTACCCTGAGAGCAGGATAAGCGGTTCGGCTAATGGATGGATGGATGGTAGTGAGCTGTAAGCGCACGGGAGATGTTTAAGGTTAAGGTAAGCATTAGGTTAGTGTTAGGTTGAGGTTATGTTAGCTTAGGTTTGGTTAAGGTTAGCTTTTCCCGTGTGCCAGAAGGCCCTGAAGGTAAACTTCTCCCACAACCTTAACAGTCCACCAGAGAGGATAAGGTGGAACTTCCTCTCTGGTGGGCCATCAGCGAGAAGCATCAAAGATTGTCAACTAGCGAAAGATAGTAATTGAATAGACAGCGGAAAGCTTAGAGATTGCCACTTGTGGACACAACAGAGGAATAATTGTAATCAGATTGCTATGGTTCATGTGGAGGGCATTGTGGTCGGAGCTGCTGTCTCACAGAAAGAAGTCATGTCCTTTTTCACTCCGTGAGGACTTTGCATTTTCTCTGTGTTCAGGTTTCCTCCCACAAACCAAAGATACATGGTGTGTCAGGTATTATTAGAGTTTCTAAACATCACATGGGTATGAATGTGAGTGATGGTGTGCTCGACTGTAGATCTGTTCGGGGGTGTATCTCACTGCCTTCCAGCCAGAGTATACTGGGATATGTTGTGGCCTGTTTTGTAATCCTGAAACAGAGGAAGAGGCTCAAGGATGGATGGATGCAGTTATATGGGTTAAGTCTAAGCATTTGATCTACTTCATATCACCATGAAAGGGTAGACTAGTCACTGTCTCAAATGAGCTACTTAAACTCAAACCTACAACATTTTCCTCTCTACTTTTACAACATGCCTCATTAGGAGACTAATTGAAAAAGCAGACCTTGTCTTTTTTCTGAATTGGAGCTGACTGTGAGAACTAAATGATTTGGACCCTATAGAAACGTCGCTGGTGGTTGCAGTGAGCATGTTAAATCTCATTTGTCCTCTATGTAAACCGATTCATTCACTTTTGGTGAAATCCTGATCAATTTAATCTGATCAAATCCACATGCTTGTAAAGTTGTCATATTTTCCAGACCAAAGGTGTTCATAAGTCTTGGTGGCTTGACAATACCAGGTTCAAAACTTATTTGAGTTAATGAGAAATTAACTGGTTGTGTAGAAAGACTTTGAAGAAGCCCACGATCAAAGAGCTGTACTGAATTCCAGGTTTGTTGGCTCAAAAGAAGGTTGGATGTGAACTTTTAAAATTTTTTTTATATACAGTGTTACTAATGCTGAGGACTGTCTCACATGCTGGCTTCATCAAAAACGTATATACACCCTGGAAAACTTAATTTGGCTGAAATTTAGCTCTTGTTGAGACTATTTAGTGAGCGTGTCTGGTTAGGGCTGCCTAAACCTATAAAATCTATGCATCAATCAGAGACCCGGCTCCTTTTCTTATTGGACTGCCTTTGGATGAACTCCTGTCTTTGTGGAAAGCCCCCCCCCCCCGAGATGATTCATGAGTTCCTGTTTTGTATGTTATTGTTTCTGTAATTTTCAGTTTTAAGCAATATCGGTGAATATCTTTCCTCAGAAACGGATGAGCAGTGTTTTTTTTTGTTGTTTTTTTTTTAAAGAAAATATTGATCTCTTCAAATTTTGTCTCATGGATGGAGAACGTGAATCAGAAACACTATTTGTCATTTCATTTCATGCACTTACGTACATGAAATGAAATGAAACAAAGTTTCCCCCAGCCCACAGCAGTGCAACACAAAGAGAAAAACACATATCCAAAAACTACAAGAACTACAAGAACACATATTTCCAAACTAACATCTAAACAAAAAAGCAAAAGAAAAAAATCACCATCCAGGAGAACGAACGCCAGCCAGGATGACTGTCGGAACTGCTGGTCTGCATGGCTAGCAGTTAGTTTAGCCTGCCCTGCTTCTGCTTCCTGTCAGACTGCCCTCGGTGTTTCCTCTTTGGGCGCAGCCCCGGTCAGGGCTGTGGTCTCTGGGCCTACAGGACGCAGCAGACCAAGCTCCCTCAGCCGATCCAATGCTAGCTCTCCCAGCCAGACACCTTCGACACACCTCCCTGCACGCCACACGACGACACTAAAAAGACAGTCGAGGTTAGGCAAGGCCATCGCCAGACCACGCCCGGTGTTATCGGAACTGCCGGTCTGCATGGGCCAGCAGTTAGCTTAGCCTGCCCCACTTCCTCGTTCTGTCAGACCGCCCTCGGTGCTACCTCTTTGGGCACAGCTCCAGGCATGGCAGTGGTCCCTGGGCCCACAGAATGCAGCAGACCAAGCTCTCCCAGCCGATCCAGCGCCAGCTCTCCCAGCCATCAAACGAAGACAAACTTAGACACAGACGTGGACGTAGACAGTGCATGGGCAGTACTGGGTGAGGCTGCCACAAACATGAATTCGCGCTGCCATCTTCCCACACCGGAAGCGGAAAGTACTTGGTTTAGATGTTTGTGGATGAAACAGTAAGAAGGAGTCAGGGCTGATCTAAAGTAGACACTGTAAATCAGTGTCTGGTTTTCCCTTTGAACAACTACCAGCAGGTAATCAGTATATAAAGTCTAAATAGCCAACCCCTGTAAATCAAAGATAAATGGATGCTAAATTATTAACTAACATGATACACTGTTTCTCTTCTTTGTGGTTAGTCAGTCAAGGAATCACATCATTGACCTTTTTAAAGCTGTTACTGTTTAGTCATCATCATGGAAAACAAATCTGTCTGAAATATTATTTAAAAACATCATAATAGAGGTTTTAAGATATCTCATAACTGCATCGTAATTTTCCCTTTATCAATCACACCTGTTTTCAGTATGCATGAAATGCAAAAGCCTCAAATCCTGGCCAGATATGTAGCTTATCATTTGTTCCAGATGCAGTCTGGATCTCCACTTCATACTGCAAAATATCAGTTTCATGGGAGTGTCTCCTCCGTGTTTGTTGCTAATAATATGTCCTTATTTGTAATTTTTCTATACGTCAGTGTAACAATACATTTAATTAAAGATCTGCCAGAGAAGAGGTATGGCAGACACAAACTGTAAGGATTAAACGTTACTGTGTGTGTGTGTGTGTGTGTGTGTGTGTGTGTGTGTGTGTGTGTGTGTGTGTGCGTGTGTGCGTGTGCGCACGCGTGTATGGAAGAGGGGCAGGATGTGCTGGTTAACAAGGTGCACCTGTGCCCAAATAACAACTCCCTACACTTATATTTGTGCTTGTTTGAGAGGAAGGATAATTTATCTGAACTGGGCACTGGATTGCTGAGCTGGACCAAACTGAATGGTTGTATATGTTGGCTGTTACATTATATATCTTGTTGTCAATGCTGATGTGATTTTAATGGACATGTTTGATATAAACGACACTAATGAGAAACCTAACCCTTGACACTAGATGTAAACCCACACCCAAAACTACTACTAATGGTTTACATATGGTTTTTGCAACCACTAGGTCTTAGTTTACACGTGTAACAGCTTTCCAAGTTTCCCAAAGGGAACTTCATCTTCCCCCAAGTTCATTTATTTACTCTAGACTCACGTTTAATGAACAAAGATGTCCTCAGTATGCTTTTGGGGAAACCTGGCCCGTTGTATCAGCAGGACTGTGGCGGTGCTTTGGGACTATGACTCAGTGGTTAGACTCTCACCCTAAATGAGGTCTGGCAGGGTTTATGAGGGGGAACAGTGAACGATAGCTTGAGTAGTTCTCAATACCTCAACCCTGCTGTTTCTTCGACATAATCAAAGAAAGACTGACATGGATTTAATTAACAAGATGGACAGAATGCTTGGTGGGGGATCGATGATGAATTGCTACTGCTGACCCACGATCCTGACCTCCTTGCGTACTGCCCATGATGTGGTAACTCACGTCTCGAGTAGGATTTGCCTTTTCAAATTAGTTATTTTTCTTCAAAACTTAAACGTATAACCTATAAGTCTAAACGTATAGTTACATGTTAAGGACTATAGTATTTGGGGGTCCGGGTGGCGGGGCGGTCAGTTCCGTTGCTTACCAACACGGGGCTCACCGGTTTGAATCCCAGTGTTACCTCTGGCTTGGTCGGGCGTCCCAACTGGCACAATTGGCAGTGTCTGCGGGTGGGAAGCCGGATGTGGGTGTGTGTCCTGGTCGGTGCACTAGCGCCTCCTCTGGTCGGTCGGGGCGCCTGTTCGGAGAGAAGGGGGATGGGGGAAACAGCGTGATCATCCCACTTGCTACGTCCCCCTGGCGAAACGCCTCACTGTCGGGTGAAAAGAAGCGGCTGGCGACTCCACATGTATCGGAGGAGGCATGTGGTAGTCTGCAGTCCTCCCCAGATCGGCAGAGGGAGCGGAGCAGCGATTGGGACGGCTCGGAAGAGTGGGGCAATTGGCAGGATACAATTGGGGGGGGGGGGGGGCTATAGTGTTTGGGTGTTATAACATTTACATCGAGAGTAGTTTGGATTGCCCGTGCAACTGAATCATGATAGCACCTCAGTTACAAAATGGACCTTAATGGGTATTCTTCTTACCAATTCAAAATATAATTGGATTTCTCTTCATGCAAGTTAGAATATCTATGATTGGAGTTAAAGTGAGGGTAAGCGTAAGTGATCCTGGGCAAGAGTTAGCAATATAGCTAGCTACATTTTTAGAGCATCCTGCAAAATTAGCCTCGTGGACATGAACTGATAGACAGCAGGTAGGGACCAATGGGGACACGGCACCAGCCTGCAAAGAACTCTCCTGATTGGCTTATATGGAGCAGGTACAGAGAATGTCTCCTGTCTCTGTTTACAGCACCTAGGACGGCCACAGAGACGGGATTTATTTCTCAGTGCATCTACCTAGTTGATAGCCGTCGGGAACAAATATAAAAAGTCTTCTAATTTACAATTGCGGATATCCACTTCAAGTAAGATGTAAAGATCTAAAAACCTCTCTCGCCATTTATAATTCCCGTTAGATGTTTGTAAGCTGTCTCCAGGTTTTGAGCTGTGACAGTAGCAGTGTATTAGAGGTCACTATGATTTTATGTCAGTAAGGATGAACTTCTTCCTGTGCGTGGTAAACATGGTTGACTAATAATCTGTTGACTGTTGAGCTCAATTTAATTAATACTGAAATTAAAGGAAAGAAAAGAAGAAAGCCACTTTACTATGTCATTGTATTCTTAAAATGAATTTGTTCACTGCATTTAACCCATCCTATTGTATAGGAGCAGTGGGCAGCTGCAGTGCCTGGGGACCAACTTCAGGTCTTCTTTCCATTGCCTAGCTCAGGGTCACAAACAGGAGTATTAACCCTAACATGCATGTCTTTTTGACATTGAGAGGAAACCAGAGTACCTGGAGGAAACCCACACAGACACGGGGAGAGCATGCAAACTCCACACAGAAAAGACCTGGGATGGTCTGGGGTTCGAACCAAGAACCTTCCTGCTGTGAAGCAACAGTGCTAACCACTGGGTCACCCAGATATGATTCTCTTCATTACTGTGTCAGGTGTGACGTGTACCTTTTTGTGAGTCACCTTTGAATAACTTGTTGTGGGTCGGAAAGGAACCAGTGCAGGGGTCCGGCAGGGTCAAGCCCGTAGGTACGTTTATTTCTATTCAGGGAAGGGAAATGCGGGATGTGTGTGGTGCAACTAGAGTCCTGGGTGTGGGGCGTGTAAAAGACTGTGCCTGTGTGCAGGGCGAGTGTGGTGCGTGTGTGCAGGAATGTAAATGACTGGAGGGTGTTTGTGCGTGTTGGTGAAGCGCAAGTCCAGGAGTAGGGGTTCTGCGGGAGGCAGTGTGGGAGCACAAGGGAGGGGTCTGAGGAACACAAGGGACGCGAGGAAGACGGAGCCCGAGAAGCGCCGGCACCGGGGGTTCTGGGAGGACGGGAGAGAGAGACACAGAATTAGGCTCAGGAATCACAACACAGGAATTGCAGGAGAGAAACACAGCCAAAGAGTCTAGCGAGCTACTGGGTAACTACCGTACTAGATGGCACAATCTGGCAACGATTGTACGTCTGCAGATTGGCTTCAGGTGCGCTGATCACCGATGAGCCTCTGGTGCGTAGCTGCGCTCTCAACGAGCGCGCTGATTGAACCCTGCCGGTAGACTCAGGCGGAGACGCGCCTTGCGTCTGGACCACAACATAACTTTCACTCAATGAGATTTGATGCCTTATGTGGTGGGGAAAAAACCCCCCACCAATTTGTTCTGATCCCCTTTTCAGTGTGTTACTATAAGGTTTGACTATGACTAGCCGTAATTAGTGCACCACGATCAATATCAACAGCATCAAAAGTATGAGACCGTAACATCTTTATCTGTATATGCTGTAAAAATGGGCAAGGCTCTTCTGAAAATGTCTACAGTATGTGTTTTACTGTCTTACTTAATCTGAAGTAAACATGTGGTGGTTTGAAGCAACAGTTGTCCAACATGATGTCAAAGGTTTATTCGAGCCTGTTTTCATATGTCACACATGTCCAACAACTACTCTATGTTGAGGACAAATGTAAAGTAAGTTACAGGAAAGTATCCTGCTTCTTACATGAGTCTCAACAGGATTTTCTTGTGCGATGGTGTGACTCTAACCGTCTGATTTTAAGTGTGAAGAAGCTGTGGGTGATCACAGGCCCATTGTACATGGCCAACCTATCACCCAGGTCTACTCTCATAAAAACTTTGGGCTCCACATCGATAACACACTGAGTGTCTCTCAAGGTTTGAGGAGTCAAGAAGGTCTTAGAGAGTAATATAAGATAAGGGATGATGGTATGGTGTGATAATTTGTCTGTACAAATGAAATCTCACATTGCTGTGCTTGTGCATGTTAATATATGAAAATTATGACGATTAAAAAAACGTCCATCCCTTCAGCCAATTTATCAGCTGTCTATTATCAAGCAGGCACAGGAAATAATGTCTTCTTCTTCTCTTTCTTTCAGCTTAGTCCCTGTTTCTTAGGGGTCACCACAGCGGATTTTACAGTTTCCATCGGTACCCTGTGAGGGCACAGCATCAATGGCGGCCGTTGTTAACCCGGGCCTTGACCGATCCGGTATGGTCTTGTCAATCCGCATATTGATTTGGCAAAATTTTAAGTCGGATGTCCTTCCTGACACAACCACTAACCCTATGGATGGGGGCACAGGTAAAGTGCTGGATGCCATCCCAGTATTCATGGACTTGCACCCATGCCTGTTGCCTGGACAGGAAATAATGTCTAACCCAACTTAACAAATTCAAGGTCCTACTTTCTGGTACAATCCCAGTGTGTGTGTGTGTGTGTGTGTGTGTGTGTGTGTGTGTGTGTGTGTGTGTGTGTGTGTGTGTGTGTGTGTGTGTGTGTGTGTGTGTGTGTGTGTGTGTGTGTGTTCAAAAGTATGTGGGTATGTGGACACTCAAACAGCACATCTATATGTGCTTGTTGAACATCCATCCATCCATTATCCAAACTGCTTATCCTGCTCTCAGGGTCGTTTGTTGAACATCTCATTCCAAAACCATGGCCATTAATATGGAATGCCCCCCCCCCTTTGCTGCTGTAAAAGCCTCCCCTATTCTGGGAAGGCTTTCCACTAGATTTTGGAGCATAGCTGTGGAGATTCATTCCCATTCAGCCATAAAAGCTTTCAGTAGTGAGATCAGACACTGATGTTGGGAAGAAGGCCTGGCTCACAGTTAGTGTTCAAATTCATCCCAAAGGTGTTGGATGGGGTTGAGGTGAGGGCTCTGTGCAGGCCAGCCAAGTTCACACCAAACTCAGCAAACCATGTTTTTATGGAACTCGCATTGTGCATGAGGACATTGTCATGCTGAAACAGGAAAGAGCCTCCCCCAAACTGTTGCCACATAGTTGGAAGCACACAGTTCTCTAGGATGTCAGTGTATACTGTAGCATTAAGATTTCCCTTCAATGGAACGAAGGGGCTGAGCCCAAACCATGGAAAACAGTCCCAGACCATTATTCCTCCTCTACCAAACTTTCCATTCAGCACTATGCATTCAGGCAGGTAGCATTCTCCTGGCATCCTCCAAAACCCAGATTGGCCCATCAGACTCCCAGATAGTGAAGCATGATTCATGACTCTAGAGAAAGCATTTCCACTGCTCAAGAGTCCAATGGAGGTGTTCTTTACACCACTCGAGATGACTCTTGGCATTGTACATTGTGATCTTAGGCTTGTGTGTGGCTCCTTGGTCATGGAAACCCATTTTATGAAGATCCAGATGAACAGTTCTTCTGCTGACGTTGCTTCCAGGGGCAGTTTGGAGCTCGGTAGTGAGTGTTGCAAATGAGGACAGATGATTTTTACTTGCTACACTTTAGCACTCAGCTGTCCCTTTCTGTGGTGCTGTGTGTTCTACCACTTTGTGGTTGAGCTGTTGTTGCTCCGAGACATTTCCACTTCACAATAACAGACTTAGAGTTGACTGGGGCAGATCTAACAGGGCAGAAATTTGACCAATTGACTTGCTGGAAATGTGGCATCCTATGACAGAAAGCCATGTTAAAAGTCACTGAGCTCTTCAGTACGACCCATTCTACTGCCAATGTGCCAAAGTTTGTCAATCAATCAAGTTGCATTTTATATAGTGCTTTTCTAGCCGCAACAGCCACTCAAAGCGCTTTACATTTCTGGTCAAATCTGAATTTCAGACACCTGTTACAATAGAACAGAAGCCGTTTTCTGTACAATCGCTATAGAGACTGCATGGCAGTGTGCTTGACTTTATGCACCTTATAGCAATGGATATGGCTGAAATAGTCAGATCTACTCATTAGAAGGGGTGTCCTAACTTTTGGCCATATACTAGAGTGTGTGTGTGTGCACGCGTGTGTGTGTGTGTGCGTACGTGTAAACACACACACACACACACACACATACATATAGAAAAAAAATCTCCCTCTCACCCCTCTTTCCTCTAGTGTGTGTCTTCAAGCTCAGGCACCCCTCTTTCCGCTGGTGTGTGTCTTCAAGCTCAGGCCCTCTACCAGAGACCTGGGAGTTTGAGGTTTCTGCACAGTATCTTAGCTGTTCCTAGGACTGCACTCTTCTGGGCAGAGACCTCAGATGTTGCTCCTGCAATCTGGTGGAGCCCCTCTCCCAGTTTGGGGGTCACAGCCCCTAGTGCTCCTATTACCACTGGGACTATTGTGGATTTCACCTTCCACATCTGATCTAGTTCTTCCCTCAGCCGTTGGTATTTCTCTAGATTTTCTCATGCTCTTTCCTCCTGATGTTGCATCACTCGGGATTGCTACACTGATCACTACTACTGTCTTCTGTTCCTTGTGGACCACCACAATGTCTGGTTGGTTAGCAAGCACCTACTTGGAAGTCCCACAGGATCTTAGCTCTGCCATTCTCAACCACCTTTGGCGATGTCTCCCATTTGGACTTGGGGACTTCCAGTCTGTATTCAGTACAGGTATTCCTGTACACTATCCCAGACATTTGGTTAACCCTTTCAGTGTATGCTTTTCCAGCTAGCATTTTACACCCTGCTACTAAGTACTGAACTGACTTAGGGGCATCTTTGCACAGCCTGCATCTTGGGTCTTGTCTGGTGTGGTAGACCCCTGCCTCAACCAATCTAGTCCCGATTACCTGTTCTTGTGCCATTATGATCACAACCTCTGTGCTGTCCTTCAGTCCAGCCTTTTTTTTTGAGCCACTAGTAGGATTTCTCTATCAGTTACGTTTTCTATCTGTCGATGTTACATCCCATGGAGGGGCTTGATCTTCCATGATACCTCTTCTTCCTCCGCACTCTGTCTTCTGCTGCCTGAGGTACTCACTCAGCAGTTTGTCCTAAGGGCCCTTTTTCTGATGTTGTGGTGATACACAAATGAGGGTAGATTCACCAGGGGCTGCTGCTCCTTTAAGGCAGACATTCAGAGTGCTGACGTAAGGACTGCTTAGAGTTTCCGTGGGGAGAGATGTTTGCAGCAGCCTAGCGATTAGCTGGTTGCCATGAGAGATTGTGCTGTATCGGTGTTGTTTTATGTGGCGAGTAAACGGAATTGACTCGACTCAATCTCTCCATCTCCTCATTCCTGCACTCCCACAATGCATCTGTTTCATCCTGGATGGTGGCCGTGACACTCACTAACCTTTGGCCCCCATCTTTTCACTTATTGCACAGTCTCAGGCTGCTGGACTTCGAGTGGAACCCTCTGTGCACTGTGAAGAGTTTCTGTGGCCTGATATCTGTGGCCGTTATCTCCTCCTTTGGCCAGCTTATTATTCCAGCTGGGTATCTGATGGCTGTTAGGGTATATGAGTTGATGGCTTTGATCTTATTCTTTCCATTGAGCTGGCTCCTCAGGACCTGCCTCACTCTCTGGAGGTATTTGGCTTTAGCTGACCTCCTTGCTGCCCCCATGTGGTTTCCATTTGCCCGTGGAATACCCAAGTACTTGTAACTGTCCTGTATGTCTGTTATCCTGCCATCTGGTAATTCAAGCCCTTCAGTGCTCACCACTTTTCCTCTTTTTGCCACCATTCGACCGCACTTATCCAGTCCGAATGACATTCCGATGTTGTCGCTGTAGATCCTGGTGAGGTGGATCAGTGAGTCAATGTCTCATTCATTCCTGGCGTACAGCTTGATGTCAACCATGTATAGGAGGTGGCTGATGGTAATGCCACTTCTGAACTTGTATCCATATCCACTCTGTGTGATGATCAGACTGAGGGGGTTCAGGCCTATGCAGAACAGTAGTGGGGATAGTGCATCACCTTGGTATATGCCACATTTGATGGTTACCTTTGTGGTTGTCTTTGAGTTGGTCTCTAGTGTTGTTTTCCACTGCCACATCGAGTTCTTGATGAAGGTAGTGTCTCATTGTCTTTGTATAGTACCAAGCACTCTAGTAACCAGGTGTGGGCCATTGAATCATAAGCTTTCTTGTAGTCAATCAAGGCTGTACTCAGGTTGGTCTGTCTGGTCTTAGAGTCTTGGGGGACTGCTCTATCAACCAGTAGCTGATACTTTGACCCTCTGGTGGTGTTCTCAATTCTTTTCTGAGTTTCACTCATGTATTGACTTATGTGCCTATTCAGCTTAGCTGCTATGTTGCCTGACAGGATCTTCCATGTTGTGGAGAGACAGGTTATTGGCCTGTAGTTTGAAGGTGTGTATCCTTGTGGGGGATCCTTCATGATCAGTACTGTTCTCCCCGGTGTTAGCCAGTCAGGGTGAGACCCTGATGTTAGCAGCTGGTTCATCTGTGTCACCAGGCGTTCATGGAGTGTCATTAGCTTTTTTTTCAACCAGTAGGCATGAATCATGTCAGGGCCTGGTGCAGTGCACCTCTTCATGTTTGAGACTTGATGTTAACTGGTTCTTGTTCTGAGATATTGCTGTGGTCTGCTCATAGGCCCACCAGCCACTGGGCATTGGTGTTGTGTGATGCCTTCTTTCCTCATATATCCTTCAAGTATTGCTCAGTCTCTGCTCTGGGTGGGTCTGATGTTTTTCCCTTATTCTGTTGCTGGGAGTACATTTTGGATGGTTCTTTGAGGAACAGGCCATTTACTCTTTTGGCTTCTACTTCTCCAGTGTATGTCTTCAGCAGGGAGTGGGCAGTGATCACCGTTCCCCCACCTCTTCCGGCATGATTTTTTTTCCCATTTAATTTTTCTTAGACTTTTTTACTTTTTTTTAAAATCCTTTTTTTTAAAAAATTTATTTCTGATTTTTCCATTTTTTCTCCCAATTTAGTGGCCAATCGATCCCTATTTTAGTTCAAACACCCACCCTCGTACTGCATGCGTTCGCCAACTGCATCTCTCCGGCCGGCAGTCTCGAAGCAAACGCCTCCCCACTTGACAAGGCGAATCCAGGTCGAACCACTGCTTTTTCCGACACACACAGAGACGCATTCATGTGACGAACAAAAGCCGACTCCGCCCCCCACCGCGGTTACTAAACACGGGGTAGAACATTTCATTCCCACTGTGGGACCGCCAGTTTTTGCGCGCGCGCGGTGCCTCGACGCGGTAAAATTGGCTACAGCTAAGGAGGAGTTCGCCATCATGGAGCGTCTGGGTATAGTGAGGCGTTCCAACAGCCCGTGGGCCTCGCCGCTTCACATGGTGCCCAAGGCGGATGGGTCGTGGCGGCCTTGCGGTGACTTTCGCCGCCTGAACAACGTCACCGCCAATGACCGCTATCCCATCCCACACATACAGGACTTTTCCATACGCCTGGCAGGTTTTCTCTAAGATGGACCTGGTGCGCGGCTATCATCAGGCTCCCGTGCGCGCAGAGGACGTGCCCAAGACGGGAGTGATCACCCCATTTGGGCTTTTTGAGTTCATGCGCATGCCTGTTGGCTTGAAGGGGGCAGCGCAAACCTTTCAGAGGCTGATGGACTCGGTGTTGCGTGACCTTGCTTTCGTGTTCGTTTATCTCGACGACATATTAGTGGCCAGTCTTTCAGCTGAAGAGCACCTGGCGCACCCGAAACAGGTTTTCCGTCGTCTGGACGAACACGGCCTGATAGTCAACCCGGCCAAGTGTCAGTTTGGACTGCTGGTGATTGACTTCTTGGGTCAACACATTTCGCCGCAAGGCGCGGTCCCGTTGCCTTCATAGCTGCAAGCGGTGGCGGAATTTCCCCGCCCAGTCTCTGTTAAGGCATTGCAGGAATTCTTGGGCATGGTGAATTTCTATAACCGTTTCCTCCCTCGCGCTGCCCACCTCCTTCAGCCACTTTACGAAGTCCTGCGGCTTAAGAAGGCTAACGACCCTGTCGACTGGACACCCGAACGGGTCCAGGCCTTTGACGGAGCTAAGTGCGCCCTGGCTAACGCTGCCCTCCTCGCCCATCCCACACCCACGGCGTCCATAGCTTAACAACCGATGCGTCTGACATAGCCGTGGGGGCTGTGGTTGAACAGCGTGTGGCGATTGCGTGGCAGCCACTCGCATTTTTTAGCCGCAAACTGCGAGATAGCGAGCGCAAGAACAGCGTTTTTGATCGGGGGTTGCTGGCACTGTACCTCGCAACCCGACATTTCCGCTTCCTGCTGGAGGGTCGCTCATTCACGGCTTATGTGGATCATAAACCGCTGACTTTCGCCATGTCCAAGGTGACTGAGCCGTGGTCTGCTCGTCAGTAGCGCCACCTAGCGGCCATCTCCGAGTTCACAACGGACATTCAGCATCTGGCCGGGAAGTCCAACCCTGTTACTGATTGTCTGTCGAGTGTGCTAGTGTGTCCTGTGCATATCGGTGTGGATTTCTCCGCTATGGCTGCCGACCAGCCCAGCGACCCGGACGTCCTTGCCCTTAGGTCAACGCGTACCAGCCTCAAGCTAGAGGATGCTGTGATGCAGGAAGGCAGTCCTGCCCTCCTCTGTGATGTCTCCACCGGCCATCCCCGCTCCGTTGTTCCAGTGGCCTGGCGCCGTCGAGTTGTCGAATCGATTTACTCCCTCTCGCACCCTGGAGTTCGGGCGTCGGTGAAGTTGGTCGGTTCCAAGTTCGTCTGGCCTGGCCTCCGCAAGGACGTCAAGGGGTGGGCGGCTGCATGTGTGGCGTGCCAGCGCGCTAAGGTCCACCAGCACACTAAGTCGCCCCTAGAACCGTTTCCGATCCCGGCCAGACGTTTCGACCACGTGCATGTGGACCTGGTGGGCCCTCTACCTTCTTCACAGGGTTTTACGCACCTGCTCACAATGGTAGATCGGACCACCAGGTGGCCAGAGGCTGTCCCTCTGTCCTCCACAACATCCTCGGACGTTGCACGCGCGTTTCTTGCCTCCTGGATAGCCCGTTTCGGCACTCCGTCAGATATCACCTCAGACAGGGGCCCCTAGTTCGTGTCAGAGCTCTGGTCGGCACTTGCGCGATCCTTGGGTGTGCAGGTACACCGCACTATCGCGTACCCCCCTCAGGCTAACGGCTTGTGTGAACGTTTTCACCGATCGCTCAAGGCAGCGCTGCGCGCTGTGCTCTCGGATGGTAACTGAGTGGATTGTTTACCTTGGGTTATGCTCGGGTTGCGTTTGGCTCCTAAGGAGGACCTCGACGCTTCGCCGGCTGAGCTGGTGCTCGGTCAGCCGCTCCGCGTCCCTGGGGAATTTTTGCATGGGAGTTCCGCTCCTCGACGCCGTCCGGCCGTTTATCCTTTTTTTGTCCGACAGCACTCGGGTTCCAGGCCCCGTTCACCACTGTTTTCCGCGGTCGTTCGTGCCTGCGGAGCTCATGTCGGCTCGTTTTGTTTTTGTACGGCATGATGCTCACCGCTCGCCCCTCCAACCCCCATACGATGGCTCATTTCGGGTTCTTGAGACGGGTCCTAAGGGTTTTGTGCTGGATATTGGTGGGCGTAGGGAGCGTGTCACGCTTGATAGGCTTAAACCGGCGCACAGGGTGGCAGGCGAAGTTGTGTTTCCGGCCCAGGTTCCCCGTCGGGGTCGCCGTCCTCCCAGGACCCCGGCAGTGTCTTCACGGGTTCAGCATTCTGCTTCTCAGCCGGCATTGGACTGTGTTTCACCTACTGTTTCGGCTGAGAAACGGCGCAGCCGTTAAGGCAGGCTGCTTAAGCCTCCAGTGAGACACTGGTTTTCTTTCCAGGAGTCCCTTCTGGGTGTTCGGGTGTGTGGCGGACACTAGGGGCTATGCCTCTCACCGAGCAGGGCTGTGAGCTGGGGGCGTGGTTTATGTTCCCGGGCTCTCTGGTGCAGGGTTGTTCCTGTTGGTTTTTGGAGCTGAGGAATAAAGTTCAAACTCGCCTTCGTCTCCTGTGTTTTTTCTCATCCTGCCACAATATATATATATCACTTTGTTAAAAGAAACACTCAACGATAAGGAAAGTGATCAACAAATAAGGAGCAAAATAATCCATTGAGTCAAGTAAGTTCTCTATGAGACAGTACAAGCCTGTTTCATGCCATAAGCATGAAACAGCTGATTGCTTATTGCATGAAACAGGCTTGTACTGTCTCATAAAGAATTTACTTGACTCACTGGATTATTTTGCTCATTTGTTGAGCCTCCTGTCTTTTTGTCAGTGTCACTTTCTCCAAACCCTACTGTCCGAAATCACTCTTCACACTCTTCTCTACCCACTCCACCCTGCCTGCACGCTCTTCTTCGCCTCGCTACTTCACTCCCAGTTACTTTGGACAGTTGACCCCAAGTATTGAAACTCATCTCTATGCATGCTCAATAACCCAGATAAGAAAATCAAATTAAGTTCAATCAGTTCATCTTGATACAACGTTTATTAACAGAGATGTTTCATCACTCATATAAGTGACCTCTTCGGTCTAAACCGAGTGCAGATATCCCCACCCTTATAAACAATACAGTTGTATAACAACCAAAATCAATGATCATTTTCATCTGCAAATAGGCATGACCATTAACTAGAGTTAAAATGGCCATGTGTACTATTCAGAGGAGAGGATTTGGGAATGTTTTTACAGAGTTAGGAAGACAATGAGACTTGGTGGTGGAATGAGGAAGTACAGCAAAGTATTGTAACGTGCACGGATAAGTAGACACGCTGCCCGCTGGCTGGCGGGTCTGACCCTTTAGTCTGGCGGTTAGCGATGTCTCCTGCGGTGCGGGCGATACAGGTTCGCTTCCCGGCCGCGGCAGTTCCTGTGGTTGCGTTGTCCCCCGAATTCGCTGCATTGGTGTCAGAAGTGGGATGGAGCGACCGTCGGAAGCGTATGCGCCCTGCAGCGTGAAGGAGCTGATATGCTTAAGCGCGGGGCGCGCTCCCGAATTCGCTACAGTATACAGAGAAAGAAGTTTGTGAATAAGAAGTGTGATAGTCAGAGATGAAGAAAGTAGACAGGAGTACAAGGCAATGCAGCGTAAAGCGAAGAGAGTGGTACCGAAAGCGAAGAAAAATGTTTCTGGTGAGTTGTATGAGAGGTTGGACACCAAGGAAGGAGAAAAGGACTTGTACCGATTGGCTAGACAGTGGAACTGAGCTGGAAGAGGTGTGAAGCAGGTTAGGGTGATGAAGGATTGAGGTGGGAATGTACTGACAAGCAAGGAGAGTGTTTTGAGATGGTGGAAGGAGTACTTTAGGGGCTGATGAATGAAGAAACGGAGAAAGAGAAGGTTGGGTGATGTGGGGATAGTGAATCAGGAAGTGCGGTGGATTAGTAAAGAGGAAGCGAGGGCAGCTATGAAGAGTGGAAAGGCAGTTGGTCCTGATGACATACCTGTGGAGGCATGGAGATGTTTAGGAGAGATGGCGGTGGAGTTTTTAACTAGATTGTTTAACACAATCTTGGAAAGTGAGAGGACGCCTGAGGAGTGGAGAAGAAGCATACCGGTACCAATTTTCAAGAATAAGGGTGATGTGCAGAACTGTAGAAACTACAGAGGTACAAAGTTGATTAGCCACAGAATGAAGATATGGGAAAGAGGAGTGGAAGCTAGGTTATGAGGAGGGGTGATGATTAGCGAGCAGCAGTATAGTTTCATGCCATAAAGGAGCACTACAGATGTGATGTTTTCTTTAAGAATGTTGATGGAGAAATATAGAGAAGGTCAGAAGGAGTTCATTGTGTCTTTGTGGAGTTAGAGAAAGTATAGACTAATCCGCCGACCAATTTGTGTGTTCCGCCATCTAGCGACGCCGCCATTTCTCCTGTGGCAAGTAGCTGTTTGCTACTGCTTGCTAAGTGACGGCAGTGACAGCAGCATGGGTAGTTGGATTGACGACGTTAGACAGTGGCCCCCAGCAGTTACTGATGAAGGTACCTACCTTATGGATGGCGATCTTAACGTTATTCAAATTGTACATATTAGTTAGACATCGGTTATGTCAATAGCCAGACAGAGAGAAAAAAACGACCACTTAACCATCTGCCGCATTTCAAGTGATGAAGTAACTAACGTTTGTGTAGCTAGCTAATATGCTAACGTGACTGTACTAGATAGCTATTAAACATTCAAGGGTTGCATTTAATCACAGACAGTAAAACATTTTGAAAATACAAATGTGTTTTTTGTAGGTATTCAAGATTGTTTCATTAATCACCTGGCTTGTGATGAGCAACAAAATGACAACTACAGGTCTCTAATAGAGGGTCAAAATTACCTGAGCTCTGGATGGGTTGGCCAAATATTGTACACTCTGCCAGATAATGAACATATAATTCTAAAAGGAGCTGTCCGATACTCACTCCATTAGCAACCATCATAATGTTGAATTAACTCTGCAGAGAAAGGATGGCAAAGTTGTAGGTGTGTACTGATACTGTATGGCCAACAGAGTGAAGTGCTGCAGTCATACAGCAGGACTACTTTACAAGGTCAAAGATGCTGTGACCCAAGGCTTCAGAGGCACAGCCTGCACTGACAAAGTGTGTGCCTGGAACCAATCCAACTGGAAAAATGTGGTGCTAGACACAGCTGAGAACATTCAAGGGCCAGATCATGGACATAGGAAAACTATGAAAGTTACAGCTACAGCATTTGAGACAGATGCAGATGTTATTCAACACTTTTCATCTCCTGAGATGGCTGACTTAGCCATGATACCTGGAACCATTTTACATCATGTGTTGACTGCACAGCCATAGAAGAATGCAAATATGAATGAACTACCCAAAGATCATGCACAATGTGCAGAACACAAATGTAAACTCTGCAATGTAGTTTTTGAAAGATGTGTCAAATGTGGGAAAGATAAAAGAGAGAAAATAGAAACAAAAACAAAGGGCCAGAATTGTCAATTTTGGCTAGACCAGAGAAAAATTAGAATAACCAGTAGTGAGGCATCTGAAGTGCCAAAAAAGCAGACCCATGCAACTGGGTGGAAAGAAAACTGAACTGCAAGTTTTTTGGAAACACAGCCACTCGGTACGGTCAAATATCTGAGCCTTTGGCAAGAAAATGTTTTGAGGACACCACAGGGCAAACAGTGGAAACGACAGGTCTTGTGCATGAGAAAGAAAACTGGCTCAGGGCCAGCCTTGATGGAATCATTGACACAGATACCATCCTTGAGATTACGTGTCCTACACTAAAGAAGCTTGAGGCACATGATGGCAATCTGCTAAAAATGATTGAATCAAACAAAAATGATGTAAAACAGATAAATGGAAGACATGTTCTTAGGGAAACGGCATCAGGATTAGGCTACTATTACCAGGTCCAAGTAGCAATGCATTGTGCAAACAGAACAAACTGCAAGTTCCTGGTATGGACCCCAAATGAACACATTATTGTGGATGTGCCATACAACCAAGGGTGGACAATGGAGAAAATCAGCTACCTGAAGAAGGTTTACTTTGAGCATCTGCTGCCAGCAATAGCTACCAGAATAGCACATGGAGTAATGAAAGTTCGTCGACTCAAATAGTTCTCTTGACTTTAATGTGGGTCAAATTAAATATCTGAATTCACCTATAGAAGTGACATGGCGAGTTCATAAATTAGTTTCTGAAAGGGCAAATTAATGCAAGCAAAATATCTTGTCATATTACATTCATATGTAGCAGTTATTGGTTTGACAACTTTAGTTCTACTGTACCTAGGGCTTTTCCTGGACGTATTTTATGCAAACATTAACAGTACTGCTTTTTCATTGTCAGAAGATCTGTTCAGTTTTACAGTACAGTCACTTTTTAAAAAAAAATTATTTCTAGTTTTTCCCCTTATCCCAGCTGATTAACCCAATGGCATATGGCCGGAACTCTTGTCGAATAACTCCCCTGGCTCACGTTTCCACAGGAAGGAGATAGTCGTAACACCAGCTTCTTTCAAACTCATGTCGGCTGCTGTCGCTATTTTACACACTGAAGCCTCGCATAGATTGCATTACCTTCAGGCTGCGAAGGAGACGTAGGGAGAACGCTGTCGGTTGCTTGGCTGCAGGCGCCCGGATGGGCCAGAGGGGTCGCTGGAGAACGACGAGTCCCCGAACACTACACCGATCTACACCCACTATCCCTCGGGTAAGGGTGGCCTAATGAATGCCTTACCCCGTGGACGCTCTGGCCGTGACCGGTTACGGCGAGTCTGGGATACGAACCTCCCAGCCACATGACGAGCGGATTGCAAGAAGTACAGTCACTTTTTACAATATTTCATGCTGAACAATGCTGCCGTAAAGTTGCTTAGTTGATCATTTGTTATTGTTGCTTTCCCAATAATGATCAAAGCTACAATGGAAAATGAATTATAACTATAATTATAATGAATTAAAAAGGATTTTTGAAGTAATGTGCACATCTTTTCTCCTAAGGACTTATGGAGTACATAATATTCACCACCAAAACAATAGTTTTCCTCAATGTCCTCATCTCCTTGTTGCTCATGTATGTCTTCATCTTCATCAATTTCAGATGCTTCTTCTTCCTCTGTTTCATTCCGAATTAACTGAGTTTGCAAATTACATAGCCCTGCAGAAATACTTACAATGTCGTCAACATTTCTTACCCTACCAGGGATTACATTGCTCAAAATTTCAAAACCTTTCAACCTTATAATTGCATGCTCAACATGGATTCTGACATTTGCCAAGCGATGCGTTTCTGTAACTTCATCCTCAGAGAGTTCTTTACAGCCGCGAGTAAATGCTGGCAGAGCTAGAGTTACTCCTGGTGGCAACACATCTGTGATGGTGAATCCACGATATGCTAAAATTTGATCACCAGGAATCAGGTGGTCGACAAGACCACTGTTTTTTGTGATAAAAGTATCACTGGCCGAATAATGTTGATACAAACATCACATAACCATTGGGGGCTATACAATATAGGACTTTGTAAGTGTTATGATATTTGTAGTTGCTGTATGTTTGTGATCGTTTCCTAAAGTTCTTTGGCCTTTGTATAAATATTTCAGTACAGTCTATTATGTATGTTGCTTGGGGATAATTTTCACTGAAACTCTGAGGCCTTATTCTTTTCAGAGTATCTCTAGGCAACCAAGCAGTCACCTTTTCCCTCATAAACTTTGACAGTATTGGTCTCCAGAGTGTGAAGATCTCACAGGCTGTGCTCCTGCTTATTCCAAACCGTTTACCTAAGTCTATGAACATCAAACCAAGACGAAGCCTCATCAGAACAAGTAACAGCTGATCTTGGACTGCCAACTTGATGATCCTTGGCTGTGGGAGAAAAGCCATGAGGGTGTGCAAAGGTTGCCAAAAACTGTCTATACCTATGCCTGTGAAAAACTTTGAATCATTGTCAGTCAAGTCATAGGCTGACACTGATGGTGCAGGATCAGATTGTGTTGCACTGTCTTTCGTTGACTTGTTGGAATAGTAGTTGTGGTCTGTACCATCTGGCCACTGGATGCCAACGTCACACTTCTGCAGAGGCATGATGTTTTCCAAATCATTGACATTCACTTCTTTGTCGGAATCCATAGCTTCAGGTTCAGCACGTGTGTCTTCTCTTGGGAGGGGCTCTACCAGATGACATTATCCCCTGAGGAAAGACAGAAAAAGAGAAAAAAAAATGCACTTACATTTTTCCAACAGGATAATACACATTTAAACCAAAAACAATCATATGAATCCGACAATTTGGAAAGCATTTCAATTTTAATTTCTTGCTAATTTTTAAACGTCATTGGATGCAATTAATAAAAACTATGGTAACTTCAGGAGAAATGGAATCAAACTTACATGATATTCATATCCAATATGCAATACTGGGTATTGGTGTTCTTTTGTTGATTCAGGAAGTGTATTCCACACATCTTGAGACCGGTAAGAATAATGAGGATGATGAGTAACAAATACCACAATAACTCAACAATGCTACCTAAAATATTGTCCATTACATTACACTGTGTTTCATGTCATAGAAATGGCTTTGCACCAATCAAAATCAACTTAAAACCCACCCTTGAATATGCCACCCAAATCTCGAGATCACACAGCAATATGAAATGGAAAAACAACCCTTTGAATGAAGAATTATATGCTTTTGCAAAGATTGTCGATTTTCTAAATCAATTCAGCTGTTAACTGATGATGAACTTTGACATAAAATGTAGCTAGACTTATTTACTGTCTATCAAGTTTTCCATGGTTAAAAAAAAATCACTTCCACTATTACATAGGGCTGCCAGTTAACATTAGAGCATTAACTTTATACAGTGCATCTGGAAAGTATTCACACCCCTTCACTTTCCCCACATTTTGTTATGTTACAGCCGTATTCCAAAATGGATTAAATTCCTTTTTTTCCTCATCAATCTACACACAATACCCCATAATGACGAAGTGAAAAAGGTTTTGTAGAAATTTTTGCAACTTTATTAAAAATAAAAAACTGAAATATTGCATGTACATAAGTATTCACACCCTTTGCTATGACACTCAAAATTGAGCTCAGGTTCATCCTGTTTCCACTGATCATCCTGGAGATGTTTCTACATCTTGATTGGAGTCCACCTGTAGTAAATTCAATTGATTGGACATGATTTGGAAAGGCACACACCTGTCTATATAAGGTCCCACTGTTGACAGTGCATGTCAGAGCAGAAACCAAGCCATGAAGTCAAAGGAATTGTCTGTGGACCTCGGAGACAGGATTGTATCGAGGCACAGATCTGGGGAAGGGTACAAAACAATTTCTACAGCTTTGAAGGTCCCGAGGAGCACAGTGATTTCCATCATTCATAAATGGAAGAAGTTTGGATCCACCAGGACTCTTCCTACAGCTGGTCACCCAGCCAAACTGAGCAATCGGGGGAGAAGGGCCTTGGTCAGGGAGGTGACCAAGAACCCGATGGTCACTCTGACAGAGCTCCAGCGTTCCTCTCTGCAGCACTCCACCAATCAGGCCTTTATGGTAGAGTGGCCAGACAGAAGCCTCTGCTCAGTAAACGGTACATGACAGCCCGCTTGGAGTTTGCCAGAAAGCACCTAAAGGACTCTCAGACCATGAGAAACAAGATTATCTGGTCTGATGAAACCAAGATTGAACTCTTTGGCCTGAATGCCAAACGTCACGTCTGGTGGAAACCAGGCACCTCTCATCACCTTGCTAATACCATCCCTACAGTGAAGCATGGTGGTGGCAGCATCATGCTGTGGGGATGTTCTTCAGCGGCAGGAACTGGGAGACTAGTCAGGATCGAGGGAAAGATGAATGGAGCAAAGTACAGAGAGATCCTTGATGAAAACCTGCTCCAGAGCGCTCAGGACCTCAGACTGGGGCGAAGGTTTACCTTTCAATACAACGACCCTAAGCACACAGCTAAGACAACGGAGTGGCTTTGGGACAAGTCTATGAATGTCCTTGAGTGGCCCAGCCAGAGCCCAGACTTGAACCCCATTGAACATCTCTGGAAAGACCTGAAAATAGCTGTGCAGCGACGCTCCCCATCTAACCTCACAGAGCTGGAGAGGATCTGCAGAGAATAATGGGAGAAATGTCCCAAATATAGGTGTGCCAAGCTTGTAGCTTCATACCCAAGAAGACTTGAGGCTGTAATCGCTGCCAAGGGTGCCTCAACCAAGTACTGAGTAAAGGGTGTGAATACTTATGTACATGCAATATTTCAGTTTTTTATGTTTAATAAATTTGCAAAAATTTCTACAAAACCTTTTTTTGCTTTGTCATTATGGGGTATTGTATGTAGATTGATCAGGGAAAAAAAGGAATTTAATACATTTTGGAATAAGGCTGTAACATAAAATGTGGGGAAAGTGAAGGGGTGTGAAAACTTTCCGGATGGACTGTGTATTTTCACGATAACACCAGTTAGCTGGTTGAGTTAATTTATTATGTGCCCACTAACGTTAGCTAACTTGATGTAAGCTAAGCAGTGCTAGCTTAAATACGTGTTTCACCATGTTAGGCTAGGCAGCTGCATGCTAACAGTCATTGTGAGATGAATATAGATTGTCGACTGTTAACAAAAACCTACGGTGCTGTTTTTTTATTGGGAACAAAGTCCTTTCTATTGGTATTCTTAATCCACTTCTGGCGAATAGCTTGGTCCTCTGCATGGCCAGGGAATCTACACTGCTCAAAAAAATAAAGGGAACACATAAGCAATGCAATGTAGCTCCAAGTCAATCACACTTTTGAGACATCAACCTGTCCAGTTAGGAAGCAACACTGATTTGTGAATCAATTTCAACTGTTGGTAAATTGTCTAATTTCCACCAGGTGGAAATTAGACAATTTGCAAGACAACCCCTATAACAGGAATGGATTTGCAGGTGGTGGCCACAGACCATTTGCCTGTCCTCATCTTTTCTGGCCGATCTTTGGTTAGTTTTTCATTTTGCTAGTGCCCTCACCACTAGAGGTGGCATGAGGCGGTATCTGCAACCTACAGAAGTTGCTCAGGTAGTGCAGCTCATCCAGGATGGCACATCAATGCGTGCTGTGGCAAGAAGATTTGATGTGTCTCCCAGCACAGTGTCCAGAGCATGGAGGAGGTACCAGGAGACAGGCCAGTACACCAGGAGACGTGGAGGGGGCCGCAGGAGGACAACAACCCCGCAGCAGGACCGCTATCTGGTCCTTTGTGCAAGGAGGAACAGAAGGAGCACTGCCGGAGCCCTACAAAACGATCTTCAACAGGCCACTAATGTGCAGGTTTCTGCTCAAACAGTGAGAAACAGAATGCATGAGGATGGTATGAGGGCCCGACGTCCACAATTGGGGCCTGTGCTCACAGCCCAACACCGTGCAGCCCGATTGACCTTTGCCAGAGAACATCTTGGTTGGCAGATTCGCCATTGGCGCCCTGTGCTCTTCACAGATGAGAGCAGGTTCACACTGAACACATGTGACAGACGTGAGAGAGTCTGGAGACGCTGTGGAGAACGTTCTGCTGCCTGCAACATCCTCCAGCATGACCGGTTTGGCGGTGGGTCAGTGATGGTCTGGGGAGGCATATCCTTGGAGGGCCGCACAGACCTCTACGTGCTAGCCAGAGGTACCATGACTGCCATTAGGTACCGGGATGAGATCCTCAGACCCATTGTCAGACCATATGCTGGTGCAGTGGGCCCTGGGTTCCTGCTCATGCATGACAATGCTCGTCCTCATGTGGCCAGAGTGTGTCAGCAGTTCCTGTATGTCGAGGGCATTGATGCTATGGACTGGCCTGCACGTTCCCCAGACCTGAATCCAATCGAGCACCTCTGGGACATCATGTCTCGTACCATCCGCCAACGCGATGTCGCACCACAGACTGTCCAGGAGTTGACCGATGCCCTGATCCAGGTCTGGGAGGAGATCCCTCAGGAGACCATCCGTCGTCTCATCAGGAGCATGCCCAGACATTGTAGGGAGTGCATACAGGCACGTGGAGGCCACACACACTACTGAGCCTCATTTTGAATCGTCTTGAAGAATTTCCACAGAAGTTGGATCAGCCTATGTTCTCATTTTCCACTTTGATTTTGAGTATGATTCTGAATCCAGACCTTAATGGGCTAATGATTTTGATTTCCATTGATCATTCTTAGGTTATTTTGCTCTAAACACATTCCTCTGTCTAATAAATAAAGATTTTCAGCTGAAATATTTCATTCATCAAGGTCTATATTGTGTTTTTAGGTGTTCCCTTTATTTTTTTGAGCAGTATATGTAAACTGTATGGTCTCAGACAGGGGCAATCTTCATGAAGTAAAGGCTTGTGTATTTCGCATTCAGTCTTTTTCCAAACTTGAAGTTTGCCAATACTGTTGGAGCAGCCGAGAACTGCACAGCTTTTTCCCGACTTCCTAGACATCGTTGTCAAATATAATGCTGAATAATTTTAAAAAGATAAAAGTAGAAAATTGTACACTTCTTAGCACAGCTTGCACTCAAACGCGCGCGTATTGTAGGGAAGCGCCACCGCAGTAATGGCGACTTGTTAACTTCCGGTACTTCGCCGGATTAGTCTATATGACAGGATGCTGAGAGAGGTGTGGTATTGTATGAGGAAGTCAGGAGTGCTAGAGAAGTATGTAAGAGGACAGTGTAACAGTGGTGAGGTGTGCAGTTGGAATGGCGGATGGGTTCAAGTTGGAGGTGGAATTACATAAAGGATCAGCTCTGAGCCCTTTCTTGTTTGCAATGGTGGTGGACAGGTTGACAGACAAGCTCAGGCAGGAGTCTCCATGGATTATGAGGCTCGCGGATGACACTGTGATCTGGTGTGAGAGTAGGTTTGCAGGTTGAGGAGAGCCTGGAGAGGTGGAGGCATGCACTGGAGAGAAGAGGAATGAAAGTCAGTTGGAGCAAAACGGAATACATATGCCTGAACGAGAGGGAGGACAGTGGAATGATGAGGATGCAAGGAGTAGAGGTGACGAAGGTGGATGAGTTTAAATACTTGGGGTCAACTGTCCAAAGTAACGTGGAGTGTGGAAGAGAGGTGAAAAAGAGAGTGCAGGCAGGGTGGAGTGGATGGAGAAGAGTGTCAGGAGTGATTTGGGACAGAAGAGTTTCAGCAAGAGTTAAAGGGAAGGTTTACAAGATGGTAGTGAGACCAGCTATGTTTTATGGTTTGGAGACAGTGGCACTGACGAAAAGGAGGTGGAGCTGGAGGTGGCAGAGTGGAAGATGCTAAGATTTTCACTGGGAGTGACGAAGAAGGACAGGATTAGGAACGAGTACATTAGAAGGACAGCTCAGGTCGGATGGTTTGGAGACAGCACTGGAGACAGCAAGAGAGGCAAGATTGAGATGGTTTGGACATGATGAGGAGAGATACTGGGTATATTGGGAGAAGGATGCTGAATATGGAGATGCCAGGCAAGAGGAAAAGAGGAAGGCCAAAGAGGAGGTTTATGGATGTGGTGAGAGAGGACATGCAGGTGGCTGGTGGGACAGAAGAAGATGCAGAGGACAGGAAGAGATGGAACTGGAATGGATGATCCGCTGTGGCGACCCCGAACGGGAGCAGCCCAAAGTGGTAGTTGTTAGTAGTAGTGTATATGTCGCCCTATGACTGCTGGGATAGGCTCCAGTATCCCTGCGACCCTGAGAGCAGGATAAGTAGTTTATATATATATAGTTTATATATATATATATAGTAGCGAATTCGGGGGGCAACCACAGGAACTGCCGTGGTGGGACGAGCGAACCTGTATCGCCCGCACCGCGGGAGACATCGCCAACCACTTGACTAAAGGGCCAGACACGTCAGCCAGCGGCCAACGTGTCTACTTATCCATGCACGTTACACTCTCTCTCGCTCTATATCTACTCATATATTTTCGTAATGTGTGTGTGTGGTGTTAGTGTGTGTTAGTTAGTGTAGATAGCGGGACCGAAAACTAAAGCATTTATGATCCTAATTCTTTTTGGAGGTGGTAGGTATTGTCTCAGAGAGTAAGGGAAAAATCCCAGGAAATTAAAATTATGCATAATTATGCATAAATATGCAAAATATGCATTTTTGCAAAAATGCACTTATGATCCTAATTTTTTGGAGGTGGTAGGTATTGTTCCAGAGAGGACCAGAAAAATAGCAGAAAATTAAAATAATTATAATAATTATGCATAATTATGCAAAACATGCATTTTCTAAAAATGGCTAAAAACCAATTTTCTCGGCATTTCAGATGATTCTGAGCATTTTTGATTTTTTTCCACCTAAAATTTTTTTCTGGGGACCTCCCCCTTAACCTGGAAAATGTGACCCTCTCCCCCTTTAATGTTATCGTGTACGCAATGTCATGTATGTGAAATATGCTTGGTTGGAACAACTATTGGCCTCAAAGGGGCAGTTAGGGCACAGTTAGTGACAGGTAGCAAGCAATTAAAATGCTCTGCTGTGATTGGCTCTGGACATGTCAGGTGATATGTTATGTGGCCTGCTATTGGTTGCTGTGAACGCCATGTGATGTTTACACTGCACAGTGTAGGGAGTTTTGGGCTCAGTGTTCAATGTACATTTTGTTAGCACATGTTTAGTAGCTTTTGTAAAGTTTTTGAATATTGTGTTCCGGGTGGTGAGTACATAGTCAACTCCCATATTTTCGTAATGTGTGTGTGTGTGGTGTTAGCGTAGTGTGTGTTAGTTAGTTAGTGTAGATAGCGGGGCCGAAAACTAAAGCATTTATGATCCTAATTCTTTTTGGAGGTGGTAGGTATTGTCTCAGAGAGTAAGGGAAAAATCCCAGAAAAATAAAATTATGCATAATTATGCGTAAATATGCAAAATATGCATTTTTCTATAAATGGCTAAAAACCACTTTTCTTGACATTTCAGATGATTCTGAGCATCTTTGATTTTTTCACCTACATAAAAACAAATTTCTGGGACTTAAAAATGTTTTGGCATTATGCAAAATATATGCATTTTTGCAAAAATGCACTTATGATCCTATTTTTTTTGGAGGTGGTAGGTATTGTTCCAGAGAGGACCAGAAAAATAGCAGAAAATTAAAATAATTATAATAATTATGCAAAATATGCATTTTCTAAAAATGGCTAAAAACCACTTTTCTCTGCATTTCAGATGATTCTGTAGCGGTTTGGTTATCCACCCGTCTAAATCTCCCTCCTCTTCATCCTGCCAGCTAACCGCCTTCCCCCCGCCCCTAAACCCCAACTCCCTCCCCCAAATGCTCAGAATCATCTGAAATGCGGAGAATAGTGGGGTTTTTTTAAAATTTATTTCTGATTTTTTCCCTTTTTTCTCCCAATTTAGTGGCCAATTGATCCCTATTTTAATTCAAACACCCACCCTCGTATTGCATGCGTTCGCCAACTGCATCTCTCCGGCCGGCAGTCTCGAAGGAAAGCGCCTCCCCACTTTCGTGACAAGGCGAATCCAAGCCGAACCACTGTTTTTCCGACACACACAGAGACGCATTCACATGACGAACACAAGCCGACTCCGCCCCCCTCCCGAAGACAGCGTTGCCAATGATTGCTGCTTCATCGAGTCCGGGAGAATAGTGGTTTTTAGCCATTTTTAAGAAAAATGCATATTTTACATATTTATGCATAATAATTATGCATAATTTTAATTTTCTGGGATTTTCCCCTTACTCTCTGAGACAATACCTACCACCTCCAAAAAGAATTAGGATCAGAAATGCTTTAGTTTTCGGTCCCGCTATCTACACTAACACCACACACGCACACATTCCGAAAATATATGAGTAGATTGCTTGCTACCTGTCACTAACTGTGCCCTATCTGCCCCTTTGAGGCCAATAGTTGTTCCAACCAAGCATATTTCACATACATGACATTGCATACACAATAACATTAAAGGGGGAGAGGGTCACATTTTCCAGGTTGGGGGGGGGGGGGTCCCAGAAAAAAATTTTAGGTGAAAAAAATCAAAAATGCTCAGAATCATCTGAAATGCAGAGAAAAGTGGTTTTTAGCCACTTGTAGAAAAATGCATATTTTGCATATTTATGCATAATTATGCATAATTTGAATTTTCTGTGATTTTTCCCTTACTCTCTGAGACAATACCTACCACCTCCAAAAAGAATTAGGATCATAAATGCTTTAGTTTTCGGTCCTGCTATCTACACTATCTAACACACACACACACTAACACCACACACACACATTACGAAAATATATGAGTAGATAGAAAAGCAGACTTTATCCCTGAACCTATGTATGGACAAATTTACTAAGTTCTGGAAGAAGACAACTCATTTTGATACAGCAGCTCCTCAACATATACATATACAAATACACATACACGTAAACAGTATACATGTATGTTTCTGGAGTAAAACAGCCCCCTATAGTGAGTACCAAAAATACCAAAAATGGACCTTAGTCTTATTTTTTGACTTTTATTTGAAATGCAATGCATAACATGTAAAACACATTAACAGAAATCGACTTTTTCAATGTTTGTCTCTGCCGTTTTCCTTCTTGTCTGTATTATATAATACAAATACATAAATAAAAATCAACTTCTCAAAAAAAGAAAAGTGCTTTAAATCTACCAAATAATAATGATACTAATAATAATAATGATACTAATAATAATAATAATAATAATAATAAATACTAAAATAATAAAAGAGAGGCAACCCTGCCTAAGGCACAATGTATGTAATCATCTTTGTATGGATACTCTGCAGATGATTCCTTCTACTTTAGTCTGTGTCGCCTCACCTTGATGGTGGCAAATCTGTCGATTACTGTTTGGTGTTCAACTCTCTCAAGCATCTCTTTCTCAATTGACATCACAGCCAGGTGCTGGAGTCTGCTTTGACCCGTGGTCCTCCTCAGCCAGGTATGGAGCCGACGCAAGGCACTAAAAGACCTCTCACAGCTACAGCTGCTAGCTGGTATTGTCAAGGCAACCTGAATAACAGTTTTCAGTGAAGGGAACATGTCATAATCCAGGAGATTGTACACTGTCAGCATGTCTTGAATGGCACCACCCTCACTCTTGCGCATCAGAAAGTTTTTGGCAACCATCACTTCCTCTGACTTAAGTTCAATATGGTAATGGAGTGCCAGTACTGACAAATGAGGCTCAGACAAGAAGTGATCTGAGGTTGGACTGCACGCCTGAATTCCATTAAGCAAGTCCTGATTCACACCAGAAAAACGTTTCTCAAGTTCAGAGATCATTCTGTCCAGACAAGGAAACAACAATTTCCTTTTGAGTTCTTCTGACTCGGAAGAACCACAGACTTCACTACCTGCCCCACAAGGTGACTCAAGAACAAATCCATCCATTCTCTTTGTCTTACGCCTCTGTCCAGAAGAATGCTCCAACACTGGTATCTGGTTTGCCTCACATATAGCCTTTGTTCTTGCATGAAGATCTGCAGCAGTGGCATCACTGCATTTCTGCTTCAGAGTGTCAATCACTGCATCTTTGTATGTCACTGCTTGGGCAATATCAATGGTCTCCTTCTGTAGGTATCTGTGTAAACCTGCTGTTACAGACAGGAGATCCTGGAAAACAATCAGCAAATACACTGAGGAGAATTTACTGAGTTTTGCCTTCAATCCCACTAGGTGTGTTGATAGTGGAGAGACACTCAATGATGGCAGGGAAATTGTCAAGCACTGTTGTCACTGAGCGAAGTTGGCATGCCCAGCGTGTGTTTGACAACTGCACAAGTTCACTTCGCTCCAATCCTAACTTCTTTTGAGTGTCAACAAACTTATGATGGTTCACAAGTGAAACACTAAAGAAAGAATGGAGACTTTCCAGCATGTTGAAGAGCTCTGTGGCTTCAGAAACAGCTCTGCATGTGTGACATAAGACAAGATTCAACTCATGTGCGTAACAATGCACCTATATCGCCTCAGGGTGCTGCTTTTGAAAATGGGCTTGCACACCCCCAACTGCCCCGCTCATGACAGCTGCCCCATCGTAGGTCTGTGCTACACATTTCAACTGATCAATTCCCTTCTCTTGCAATTGATTCTCAATCGCAGCGGTTATTGAGGCAGCATCAAACTGTGGCATTTCTGTAAGGGCTAGAAACCTCTCTTTAACGCCATGCTCCACAGACACATACCTCAGACTGAGTGCCAACTGTTCCTTCTTTCCATCTCTGGCCTCATCAGCCATAATGGCATACATCTTTGATTCCCTCATCTCACTAACAATAGTTGCAGTTACCTCTTGTGAACAACATTCAATCATCTCATTCTGACTGCTGCACGAGAGGTATGTGGTGTTTGATGGGGGTGTATACCTCTGCAAGAATGGATCAAACTTTCTCAAAAGTGTCATGCACTCTCGGAAATTCCCTTTATTGTCGCTGTCTTCTGTTTCATCATTACCTCGAAATGCTATTCCTTGCTTCCCCAAGAAGCAGGTCACTGCCACAATACGTTCCAGGTACTCCCTTCTTTCACTAATTTCAGTGGCACTTGCTGCCTCTATCTGCTCTACAACATTACCTTGTGACAGACTTGCTTTGTAGCTGTTCCAACAAACTTCACTGTCCTTGTGTGACTGAGTGGTTTCATGTTTTTGAAACTTGTTCAGTGTCTTTTGCCAGTTACTGACTCCATCATTCACTATGCATCTGAGATTTTTTCCAAATACCCGGCAAGCGAAGCAGAAAGCAGCATTTGGAAGCCCAGCATGTTGGAAACGGCCGGGTCAGACCAAGCACTTAAAATAAGATGTGTAAGGAATAACCTCGCGACTTCATTTTTTACGACCTTTTCCCTCCAACATGTGGACTCTAGTAAATATGTCACACAGCGGATTATACTTTGTGGAATTTCAGTAAACACGGACACTTTTCGGAATACATTTCAGGATTGACTCCGTAGAAGCAGGTAAGGCAAGGGTTGTGGGAATGTGAAGTCGTGTCAGTAAAGCGGTTACGTTGCGATTCTCTGTGGAAATACTCTCAAAGTTACATCCCCACTGGCAACTAGCGTTAGCTACCTTTCTAGCGACTTTGTTTAATGTTACTTCGGTAATATTAAGTTAATCTATTCATATTTTGCAGTTAATATCCAGAAATACATAGCTAAGGCGAGCCAGTTTGACATGCTAAATAAAGGCACATGTTTGATATTTCTTAAATTGGATGTATGACAGCACGGAGCTGTTTTGGCTTTAATAGCTTGAATGGTGTCTGTGCTGCGTCTGGGAATCTGCTGCAGATTTCTCTACTGTATGTTACACCTCATACTCGCATGCACATCGCTCTCTGCAGATGAAGCGCTCAGACGGAGCCGGCAGGAAAGGTGGGAGGGGTGGGGTGGATCAAACCATTTTCGAAGCATGGGGGGTGCTGTATTTTCGTTGTTAAAATATTACGTTTAAACCATACACTGGATATGGTTTTGACATTTCTTCAGCTTACTAAACATGGACATACAGTAAAAAATAAAAAATCTCTTAAATTTTAGGGGTGCTGAGGTTCAATTTAGGGGTGCTGCAGCACCGCCAAAAATGGGCTAGAAACGCCTATGCCTTGCACCCTCACCATTCCGCTGTCCTCCCTCTTACTCACGCATAGGTATTCCGTCTTGCTCCTATTGACTTTCATTCCTCTTCTCTGCAGTTCATACCTCCACCTCTCCAGGCTCTCCTCAATTTTCTCCCTACTCTTGCTACAGATCACAGTGTCATCTGCTCCCTATATACTAACTTATATGTTGTGCTAATTACCTAACCCCCTGTCTAAACTCAGTCTTTAGCCTAGCCATCTTTATTTATCAACTAGCTAAACTCTGTTCAGTCCTGATACAGAGAACTGCCTCCTGCCACCAGTAAGCCAGTCATTCACATCAGTGAAGCTAAAGACATGAGGCCGGGGGAGTTTGATCAAATGAAGTGTTGACAATGTGAATTTCCACAACTAACCTAACTAAAACATGAGTCACTCATAGAAAATGTCAGCTGCATTTGTAATTAGAAACAGTTGATATCTCGGCTGAAAAAAAATTGCCTTCGAGGTGGCCTCAATATTGCACCACAGGATTGGTTATCAGTCTAGTCATGCACATTCTAGCCTCGCTGTTGATGGGAGACACTAGTGATGTGAGGGCATGAGGAGATACTCTCAGACCCTCTCAGAACACGTCCACTATTCCAGACAGTCCAGCATGTATTACAGTCAAACAATTACAATGGGATTTTTTTTCAATTGACTTTTTCAAATTAAGGCGAAATATTAGGAAAAAAATAGAATGCAGAAAATGATGAAAAGTTGCATTTTGTGGCATAGCTAGCTCAGTAGCATTCTGAGTCCCAAAGCGTTACCTAATGGTTGAGTGGTTTCATGACCAGGCTCAGATAATGTTTTATCTCTTTTTTTCTGTCTGCTACTTCTATGTCAACGTCAAGTACTGTTATAATCAGCAAACAGCAGCTGAGCTGTTTGTCTGCCTGCAGTCAACAACAGCCTTCAAGGAGAAACACGGTAGAGCGTCAGACTTGAGACTATGGTCGAACATTTCAGTAAAACACTTTTGTTCTCTGCAAATAAATATACCTTTTAAGTGTCTTTATGCATGCTCAGTTATACATTTTAAGTTTTCTTTGGAAGTTAAGCTTTAAGTGTTTTTAAAGATATTTAACTGATGTTATTCAGTATTAGATATTTTCAAATTTATTATTTGCCAAGGTATTTATGAAGTTAAGTCACTTTTGTCATTTTTCAAATGGTTGTGTATTGGAAATTCTGGCTATATATAGGTGGAAATGCAATTGTTTCTTAATATTTGGTGGCACAGTGGTTAGCACTGCCGCCTCACAGCAGGAAAGTCCTGGGTTTGAACCCCGGGGTTGTCAAACCTTGGCAGTCATCCCAGGTCATCCTCTGTGGAGTTTGCATGTTCTCCCTGTGTCTGCGGTGGGTTTTCTCTAGGTGCTCCGGTTTCCCCCCCACCATCAAAAAGACATGCATGTTCGGATTAATACTCCTGTCTGTGCCCTTGAGCGAGGCATGGCAAGACGAACTGGAGTTGGTCCCCAGGTGCTGCACTGCGGCTTCCCACTGCTCCTAGCTACACAGCTAGGATGGGTTAAATGCAGAGTGTGATTTCCCCACGGGGATCAATAATGTATCTCAAATCTCAAAATTCAAAATAATTGCACGAATTGTCTGTGAAGAACAATATGACCTTTAGGGTGATGGGCTTAGAAATCCTGTTGCAGAGCTGAAAGAGAAACACTTAATTGCTCTCTTCTTCTCATTGTGAGATGCTCCACAGTGGCCCAGAAGGTTACACCTTTCTTAAAAACGGCATCTAGAGATGAGGGATTCAAGCTTTAACTCTGTTCAGAACATATTCCAATTCAAACATCTGATGGAAACTCTGCAGCACAGCACACACATGGACAACAGCAGACACTCCACATATTATCACGAAACAATACAGTGATGCAATTGCAGAAACATCTCACACACAACCACGTGCATTAGGTGAATGGTATGCATGCTGGTGTTGTGTGAGGAGGGGATTAGAGGGAGGAATTTAGAGTCCTGATAGCTCGCGGGAACAAGCTGTGAAGCGTTTAGTCTCAGTGGACAGGGACCTGTAGCGCCTCCCTGAGGGAAGGAGCTGGAAGAGGTGATGAGCAGGATGTGAGGGGTCAGAGATGATCGTCTTTGCTCGCTTTACAGTCCGGTGAGTACGTAGACATTCAAGTGAGGGGAGTGGGTTGCCTATGATTTTGGATTTTGCCTTGTTGACAGTCTGCTGCAGACAGGTCAGTTGTCCAGACCAAATAAGGTTTTGTATATGTGTGGCCAATACTTTGAACAGAGGTTTACATTGGGCTTTGGAATTGTGGGCCACACAATGAGAAAAGCACTTGAGTCAAAGTACATCCATCACAGAGACGGTCAATACTGAGACTGACTCAAGACTCACAATCTTTGCTGGAACACAATATCTAAGATCCTGTTTCATAACTGATAATTAATTATGAAATTTATATTTCATATTAAAATATAACAACATAATTGATATGACATACAGGAATAGACACATTGAAACTTAATTTATAGGCAAATCACATGTTAATGATGTAATAAAGCCACTCAAATGAAGAACTTCAACATTTGGTATGATTATAAAAATTCTAATGCTAAATTAAAAACATTTAAGATGCACTATTTCTCATGACTTAAGACTAAACAGTTCTTGTGATTGTACGTGTATACGGCTGTGTGTATCTTTGTGTGTGCAGGTGTGTGTGTGTCAAGTCAAGTCGTTTTTATTTGTATAGCCCATTATCACAAATTACAAATTTGCTTCAGTGGCCTTCACAACAATGTGTGCTTGTGTGCGTAATGGATTGGATAAGTGAAGGAGAGATGGTGTGTGGGTGGGTAAACAACCCACCACCTCTCATTGAATTTGCTGACTCTCATTTCCTCTGCTGGCATGACGGGCAGTCTTTGGTTACTAAATCTTGCCTTTTCACGGGTCCACTTTAATTATTGCCTCTCTTCCTCTATACTCACTGACAAGGAACCTTCATTTGTCACCGTGAAGAGGCCAGCACTTCACTTTGACCGCTGAAGACATCAGCAAAAGAGGCAGATGTGTGGTCTGTGAGGGATATGGAGGGTGGTGTCATCGGTACAAGTGTTCCCTGTGGTAAAAAATAGGTTGTCTCACCTCAGCAGCCCAGTTTCTGTTATCTTTGTGCTGAGCGGGCAGAGATAAGCAATGCACTGCAAATGTGTTATCACTATTATTACTGCCCTTGCAATGTGAATGTGGAACTGGCATATTTCAAGAGGTGCAGAAAAAGCTTCTTTTTTTTTAACTTCAAAGTTAATGCCTCTCATTACACACACACTTTTCTGTGCTTGCAATGGGTGATCATTTCTATAATAACATGTCATAACATTGGTTTTACATCTGAGGATTTTGAAGGTTTGTGAGTTATTTGGGATGCGAAGGACCATAACTCTTACTGCACACTGAGTGGTTCAGGTATGTGTATGTTATGTATGTTAAACATAGCTGGAGTCCAAAGTTCTCTAATGGAGACAAAAAGGTGTCATACTTGTCCAGAAAAGGAGTTAAGTTTAATTTAGCACATGCACTTTAGTCAGTATGGCCCAAAAATGTGAAATTATTTAGCCCCTCAAAACCTGTAATTGAATATTGTTATGAGGTTTAGTCTGTTATGAGGTTTAGGCTGTATATGAAAGTGCCTGTAACTTGAAATATATATATATATATTTTTTTTTTTGATTAAACTGCAAAAGGTTATAATGAATAAAGGAAATGAAGGATGCCACTGTTATGCTGAAACCCCTGGTTTTAGAATCAGAGACAGTAGGACATTCGGCTCTATACTCAATTAAAAATCAAGTCAAATTTATTTGTATCAGCCTGGATCACAATTTAGTACCAGTGGGCTTTACAGTCACATTACATTTCGTGCAGTGTACTACACTCAATTCTTTAATGTAAGACACTCGGCTGCTTGGCTTGGCACACAGCATCACTCACACCCTCATAGCTCAGCATTAGAATGTGAAAACTGAGCTTACAATGATATCAGTTACTGAAAACTAAAGCAAGGCTTGAAACCACATGATGCCATCACTGACTAAGTTTCGAAAAACTTTTTTTTCTAGACACACTAAATAAATTTTTATATTTCACTCCGGGGCAGTCCGGGTAGCGTAGCAGTCAATTCCGTTGCCTATCAACATGGGGATCGCCACTTCGAATCCCCGTGTTACCTCCGGCTTGGTCGGGGGTCCCTACAGACACAATTGGTCGTGTCTGTGGGTGGGAAGCCGGATGTGGGTATGTGTCCTGGTCACTGCACTAGTGCCTCCTCTGGTCGGTCGGGGCGTCTGTTCGGGGGGGTGGGGGTGGGTGTGGAGGGGGAACTGGGAGGAATAGTGCGATCCTCCAATGCGCTACATCCCACTTGTAAAACTCCTCACTGTCAGGTGAAAAGAAGCGGCTGGTGACTCCACATGTATTGGAGGAGGCATGTGGTGGTCTGCAGCCATCCTCAGATCTGCAGAGGGGGTGGAACAGCGACAGGGATGGCTTGGAAGAGTGGGGTGATTGGATGGATACAACTGGGGAGAAAAGGGGGGCGGAAATTCACTCTGATGTATAAGTTGTTCCAGTGCAGCCGATATTCCTCATTATCCATCCATCCATCCATTATCTTAACCGCTTATCCTGCTCTCAGGGTTGCGGGGATGCTGGAGCCTATTCCAGCAGTCATTGGGCAGCAGGCGGGGAGACACCCTGGACAGGCCACCAGGCCATCACAGGGCCGACACACACACATACACACACCCATTCATTCCTAGGGACAATTTAGTACGGCCAATTCACCTGACTTGCATGTCTTTGGACTGTGGGAGAAAACCGCAGCCCCTGGAGGAAACCCACGCAGACACGGAGAGAACATGCATACTCCACACAGAGGACAACCCAGGATGACCCACCAAGGTTGGACTACCCTGGGGCTTGAAACCAGGACCTTCTTGCTGTGAGGCGACCGCGCCACCGTGCCGCCCTTCCTCATTATCAAATGTTCTAAACTTCATAACTTAATTTCCTTAAAAAGGCGCACGATCTCATTATCCTCTCCAACCTGCTGCCTCCCAGCATCACCAAAGAAATAATGTGTCACTTTGCTAGGCCTGATCAACACCAGCAGGTCCATGCACGGTCAAAGATGGCACCACACAAGCTACTCTTTGAGGTCCAGCTTCACCAGTTGTCTACTAGCCAGAATCCCGTACCTCTTCTCAGGTGGAGAGAGGAAGGAGATAACAGCATAGGGCCTATAAGCAGGGAATGAATGCAGGAGGTTCATTCCCTGCTTATAGGAGGTCAATCTATTGCATGGCTTTAATATAACAACTTGATGGTGATGATGCATCGTTTAAAACATTCACACACACATTTCAACTTGTACAGCACAGCATAGTGTACATATTACAACAGTGAATCTTACCATGTCTTATTAATTTACATTCTTCCTTTCCACGTTTATATACATATATACGTATATATATACGTATATATATATATATATACGTGTATATATATACGTATATACGTGTGTGTGTGTGTATGTGTGTGTGTGTGTGTATATATATATATATATATATATATATATATATATATATATACACACATTATAATTCCTAACAAGATTCAGTCCCAACTTTAGTATTCATCGATTTCTTATATTTGACTAAATCTTCCATCAGGACAGGTGACAGAGAAGGGGGGACCAGGCAATGGGGAGGAAAATGGAAGTGACATCAAACAGCCTTATAGGTATTTTGATAATTGTTTATAATGGTCCACAATATGCTGCTGTCTGGGATGACTATTACAGTATATTGGTCAAGTATTGCGCCACATCAGGTGTGCTGCATAAGAAATTAGAGTTAAATTAATGAATCAGGTCCAGTGGAGGTGTCGTAATGGATAATTTGCATCCATGGCAGAGAGGAAGACATGCACCATACATTAGTTCCAAGTTGTAAAGTAAACATCTCATCCGTCTCATCTCACACCATTGATAGATGCTGGTCTAAATCAAGATTGACAGCTGAGAAGGCTGTTGCTGTATAAGCTCCAGATGTGCAAAGAATACATTCTTTTAAGTACTCCCTTAGACCCTGTTTAGACATAGCACAGTGTACTAAAGGCAGTGCTTTTAGTGCTGGAAAGATAAAGTATTTGAATTTGGATAAGCTACTGTGAAATCTGAATGTACAGTATTGTGCAACATCTGACTTACCCTATTTATGTACCATCAGCTCCAACAGCTTTATGCTTCCTATCAGAGCTTGACACATCCGGGGTTATATTGTGGCAGTGTAAAAAGGCAAACTGAATAGGCCAGTTCCTGTACAACAGCTGTTGTTGTGTTCACTCGAGTAGCCTACTGGCCCAGCACATTGTCAGCTGTGTCAACACAGAGAAGCCTCTCAAAAGACTCTTAAAGTCAAGACATGCTTTCCTGCATATTTGAGAGGAATATGAGGGGATTTTTAAAGTGCAGAATGGGTGTTTTGACAAACAATTGGTCTCAATGCCTCAAATCAGTCCATAAAAATCATCATCATCATCCCCATCATCGACGGTCAATCGGTGTCGAGTATGACCGTCCTCCCTCTGGGTCCCTCTGAGTCATCAGGTGGGTGTAGAGGCCAATCCTGGAGCCGTATAATAGGAGGATTCCTGTATGTGACAGTTTTTTTACATGGAGTGGCTGATGCGCCTGCAGCTACCACGACTCCATGCAAGAGTCCAGTGGCATGGAGAACTAAGACGATTGGGGACCACCCTCTGATGCAGCCTTCATCCACCTTCACTGCCATTGTGACCTGAAGAGATCTTCCACCAGTTCCTCTGTTGAGGTCTTTGTTGGATCGCGCTTCCTCAGGAACCTCCCCCTTGACCTATCCACTTTGGGTGACCCTACCAGGAGTCAAGCTCCGGATGGCATAGCTCTTGGGATCATTGTTACTGCATAGATGGTACAGGGGGAGGCTGCCACGAACGTAAGTTTGCGCCACCATCTTCCCACACCGGTACTGGGTGAGGCCACTGCAAATGTGAATTTGCACCGCCATCCTCCCAGACCGGAAGCGGAAATCATTAAAAATACGCATAAAAAATAATGTGTGAGTGCTTTGAGTAATAGTGTATGGTTATACCTTATGACAAATGGTGGGGCTTATTTCATACATGTATATAGTCTATGTTTCAATTTCATGGCTGACCTCATTGCTGCACTGAAAATTTGTCATCTAATGTCAAAACAATTGCTGTAATATTCAAAAATGACCTACAACTAGTTGAGTCTGCTTGAACTTTTCACAACACGTTGGTTGTGGACACTTGTAGGACAAGTGCCTCTACAGAGTTCACTTTAACGCAGAACAGTCTTCATTCTCAGCAGATCTGCAGAGACCGGAGGTTCGTTCCATTTCCACTCAACTGTTTGTGCCTCCCTATGGCTATCCTTTTCAGCATACATTTGCATTTTGTCATGCGGCCATCCCATATTTTCCTCTCTACGTGTTGACTCTAAAGTGGCTAGACAGATAGCATGTGGCTTTCCAATCATTATAGGCAGCATTTCCTTAAAATGTCACTGGAAAATGCACAAGTGCATAACCTGCTGTATCTTTGCTGTTCTGAATGAATTTATGTGATGTCACATAGTTTGGTTAATAAGTTGGCAGCATGTCTTTGGATGTGAACAGTCTGGCAAAGTAAGCCATTATTATGAGACCCAATGGTCTCGCCATAGTTTGGATTTTCTTTTTTTCCAAGATTGCAAGTGCTGGACAGAATAGATTTTGGGAAACCACAAATACTGATGGCTTGAAAGGTTATTCTAAGGGTGAAAAATAATCTAATCACTCCCCTTGACATCAGAGTTTTCATGGAATAGGAAATGAGCAGAATCACCATAAATACAGCTAAAGTAGTCGAGCATTGATCTCAAGGTTGGGGTCAAACAGCTGGATGGTGTGTGTGACGGTGTGCACGTGCATGTGCACATCAGTGGGAGAAACTGGAGATGTAAATATGGAATGATTGAGATAAACCAGGACCAGGACAGGACTGCGTTACTTAAACACCACATTTCCACATGTATGAATAGAGGAAGATCTAACTCGCAGCTTTTCCAACTCATCCATCAAATGTGTTCTCCATGAGAGGGTGCTCCCATCAGAGAGACCTCTGGGGGACCTCGTGAGGTGGTGGGCTTTTTCTTTTGTACAATTATTCTGCGGTCAGCGGATGGGGAAGGGTTGTATACTTGGTATTGGCAAAACCATCGATTTACTGAGGCCAAATGGCCCCGTCTGTAAGGGTAAATGATGGAGAAGAAGGGGGGGGGTGTCTCCGTTCATAGTATTTAACTGTGACTCTGGGTTTAAAAAGTGCCCTGGAAAGGGAAGACAGTGAATATTTAAATAAATCTTAGGTCCTGGAAGATCAATAAGTGATCGCTAATATGAAATGCACTAATGAGGAAGGGTTGAGGTGTTTTTTGGATTTTAGGCCTTCAGTGTTTTTTCATACCATCTCTGTTTTCAGAACCTGTCTTCCCTCTGAAGGATTTGAAGTCAATGTGGGTCCTGTCGCAGTTGAGCGTCTTTGGTTAAGTGCATGTTTAAGACTGCTCAGTTGTAGTTTTGTATATTGTGTGACCACACATAATATACAAAACAACATATACATGGATTGCCACCTTGTTGTGGTGGAGAAGCCTGCGTGTACCAATGATCCCAAGAGCTGTGCTGTCTGGAGCTTGGCTCCTGGTAGGGTCACCCAAGGCAGATCGGTCAAGGGGGAGGTACCAGATGAATTGTGAGACAACAAAGACCTCAACAGTGGAACTGGCGGAAGATGTCTCCAGGTTACAATGGCGGTGAAGGTGGATGAAGGCTGCAACAGAGGGTGGTCCCCAATCATCTTGGTTCTCCATGCCATTGGACTCTGACCACCCCCTCCCAAGGAATATGGTGGCTGCAGGTGCATCAGCCACTCCACGTAAAAAGCTGTCACCCGCAGGTGTCCTCCCATTATGCAGCTCCAGGATTGGCCTCTACACCCACCCACAGTGGTGCAGTGGTTAATGCTGTTGCCTCACAGCAAGAAGGTCCTGGGTTCGAACCCCGGGGTTGTCCAACTTTGGGGTCATCCTCTGTGTGGAGTTTGCATGTTCTCCCCGTGTCTGCGGTGGGTTTTCTCTGGGTGCTCCACTTTCCCCCACCATCAAAAAGACATGCATGTTAGGGTTAATACTCCTGTCTGTGCCCTTGACCGAGGCACGGCAAGACAAACTGGAGTTGGTCCCCGGATGCTGCACAGCGGCTGCCCGCTGCTCCTAGCTACACAGCTGGCATGGGTTAAATGCAGAGCATAATTTCCCCACAGGGATCAATAGAGTATATCAAAATAAAAAAAAATCACTTTAGGACCCAGAGGGAAGATGGTCATACTCGACCCCGAGTGACCGCCGGTGATGATGATGATGATGATACACCGATGACGTGTGGCCAAATGAATAGAAAACAGCCCAACAACAGGGGGTGCTTTCAGTTATGTTAGTTTTGTACTATTAGATCTGAGAGATGGGTATAAAACTACACGATCATCCTGATGTAATATTAATAAAATCTTTAAAAGTAAAACCCTGAACACTTTTCAGCATTTCATGGTTTTTACCCCCAATAAAGGTCTTTATCATTTTTCACATCATATCTCTAACTTCTCTATAAACTATTTCTCACCCTGTGAGTGAACAAAGCTTATCTTTTGTGGGATTCTTTTCATATTTTGATGCTTCTGGCGAGTGTAATCTTGCCATGACTGTCAAAACAAACACCAAACACAGCCACCCACCAGTCAGCTCATCAGCTAAATGAAGACCATTAACATCATTGCTTCACTTCTCAAACCTTCATCATTTCTCTGTCCCACTCGCTCCAGTTTCTTCCCTGCTTCAGTGACTGTTGTCCCTCTGCGGCGTGTCTGACTGAGGTTTGCAGGCTTCACCTGCATCCGTCTCCAGCAGGCATCCAACCAACACAGCAGGCTGCAGAAGAACCCAAACCTCAGACGTCTCCCTGATACAGTCTGTCTGACCTCACAGCTTCTTCTCCTTCTGAAACTTCAATCTAGAAGATGAGTAAAAGTAAGCATGGTTTCCTTAATGCCGGCAAAAGCACCTCAGGATGTTTCTGAAGCCTTGAAGAGTCTAGATCTTAATTCAGCATGAAGGTTATTTTTTCCATAGTTCTTCCCTCAGTTTCCAATATTGCTCAGTGTGTGTGCAGATTTCTCAACTCAAAAATATATCACATTTCCATAATGAACTTTTTGTATGTGTTATGAATTAATGTATGTGTAATGTCTAATGTCATAATGTAATGTGTTAATATCTCACCTACCCATGATGCATCTCAGAGACCATCTGGAGCGATAAGCATCGACAGATCCCTCTGAATTAACTTCATAAACACTATAGTAATAAGAGGACATTCGACATGCTTTGGTTGTTAATTTATATTTTGAGCACACTGCTGAGAACTGGGCAGTAAAAACCGATATGTTCATTTGATTCAATTCAGTAAAAAAAAAAAGAAGACAGACCCACGCCACTGAAGATTAACAGAGTGAATATAAATTCGGTTTCTCAGGAAGAATATTCTGGAAAATCAGCAAAAAAAAAAAACGACCCGCCATTCTAAACACGAAGCGACTTATGTGCGTGACAAACTGCAGCAGATTTCTAAAAATAAAATTAGTAGATAAAGATGTATATAGTGTATTATGTGTATGCAGATGTGTGCATGTTTCATTATGTATCTCTTGGAGTTGTCCCTAATTGTTGCTTATGTGTTAAATTGTGTATTTATATGCATATGTATACGCACAAGTTTTCATATGTTTCATTATCTACCTCTTGCATTTGTTCTCTAATATTGCCTTTATTTTGAATTTCTTAACCCTGGAAAACACTTTGTGATTATTGCTTGAAAAGTGCTCTATAAATACAGTTATTATTATTATTAGTAGTAGTATTAGTATTATTAGTATTAGTATTAGTATTATTATTTTAAGTTTTGCTGAGTCTTCGGAGCAGGCCCGATTTTGGTTTCTACAACCCGGCGTCGATTAGAAAAAGGCATATATGTGAGCAATAATATATTATATGAAACACTCAACAACAACAAAAAATACTTCAACGCCATGTAGCTAAAGTGTGCCGACATGAAAGCGTGAAGATTTACACGACATCCACCGTGAAGCACACGCGGTAACGCAGGGCTGCGTATAAATAAGAGGCTTCGGCGGTGAAGTTGGCTCCACTGCTGCGGGGCCGCCCGGAGGGACGGAGCGGAGGTGGGGGAGCAGCTGTTTAAGAACGGCGGAGATAACCTGGACTGTTACCAAGCAAATCCAGCGCATGGATTTACTACCTCCACGGACATCAGTGCGAAGTGACTCGTTTCATTTTGGGACTTATCGTCGAACATAGCGCACGGAAACGTGTTTTTTTTCATCGATGGCTTTTGTTTGTCGGTGCCGGCTCGGTGAAGTGCCCGCTCAAAACTGGCCAGAGTGCCAACTGGGATTACTCCCTCTGAGAAGGACTATTAGTCTGGCGAAAACCTCATCTTGATTTGGTATACCTTGACTGAGAAGGACCTCTAACCTTGGTGAGCCGAGATCAATTGTAGAATCAAGCCAGAGCTATAAAGCTAGCGGTAGAAATAAACTTGGGAAGGAGACTCAAAAGCAGAGACTGCAGCTGTAAAAGGAAGATAAAGAAAACTAAATTAAATGAAGGGTTGGATGGAGTGTCTCTCAGCTGACAGGACAGATAGCCTGAACAATATGTGTTGAATTAATACGGAACATATATTGTGAGAATCTGAAAGAAGAAGAAGATATATTGTAAGAAACACTGATCATATTTGTTTTGCATCTATCTTTAGGTTTATCCATAGGATAACTGACGGGGAAATTTGTGTGTGTGCGTTTGTGTCTGTGTGCACTTAGCAGTGGTGGTATATATATATATAAGTATTTTTTTGCGTGTGTGCACTTAGTCGTGGTAGCAACACACACACACACACACACACACACACACACACACACACACACACATATAAAATCTAAATTTCATCCATTGTCAGGCTGTTCAATATCAAATCAACAATATCATTATTTGTTTTGTGTGTTGCCTCAAGTTGTGCGACTATTATGGTCTGTTTGATTTTATAACCTCCAGCCAAATGTAATACGCTTCTTTACTCAGGGTCCATTGTGCATCAAGCCCTTCGACCAAAAGCTGCCATATGTTTTGTCTGCAGCCTCTGAAGTTTGAGGAATGTGTCTTGTCAGTGGAAGATGTTAAAACTTGCCCCTTGTTCTAACTTGTCTGCCTCGGAGCACAGGAGTGAACAGATGTCAAGATTTTACAATTGTTGGGGGAAATTTCTGATTATGTCGTCAGGTAAATATTTAGTAATTAATGTGGGGGTTATGGGGGAAAGTCAGATTTTACCATGCAACATTTAATTAAAGAAATGACAGAAATTAAAGGTTGAATATAGAATCCCCTAAGAAATGAATTACCCACACTGTGCTGCTTACTGTTTAAAATTTGTTCTTCTGTTTTTGCATTGATAGACTAAATCTCTTTTTCTTGCAGCCTTTCCTGAAGCATGGGCCTCAATAGCCTTTGAAGCTAAGTGATGTTGGCTGTGGGCCACTATAATTCGTCAGCATCTTCCCACCTCTTGCCTTTCTCAAACAACAGTCAGGGAAAGGTGGAGGCTGAGGTGGCACTGAAGGGGCTTTCTCAGCAGAGGAATCTCACCATCGACCAGCCCATCTCCAGTGGCCCCATGGCAGCCATCATGTCCATGACCCTAGGCATCATCTCCAACATTGTGGCCCTCTTCATCCTGGCCAATGCCTACTCCCTCCAGCGCCGGCGCTCCAAAGCGACCTTCCTGCTCTTTGCCAGTTCACTGGTGGTCACCGACTTCACGGGCCATGTGATCCCCGGCGCTCTAGTTCTCCGGCTTTATCTCTCTGGAGGGATGCCCGCTGAGGGCTATGACTCGGCTGATGCCATGTGTCAGTTCCTGGGTGGTAGCATGGTGTTCTTTGGGCTGTGCCCACTCTTTCTGGGGTGTGCCATGGCAGCTGAGCGCTGTCTGGGTGTCACCCAGCCTCTCCTGCACTCGTCCCTGGTCACCACCACCCGCACCAAGATCTCACTCTCTGTCATTTGGCTGGCGGCTCTTTGCGTGGCAATGCTGCCTTGTTTTCAGCTCGGCTCCTATACCTATCAGTACCCGGGGACCTGGTGCTTCATCAAAGTACTGGAGGACACCCAGGGGGGAGACGTGGCGTTCGTTGTGCTTTTCTCTGGACTGGGCCTTACTTCACTGGCAGTGGCTATGCTGTGTAACACCATCAGCGGTCTGACACTGGTGCTAGCCCGGATCAGGAGGCAGCCCTGCTCCTACCAGTCAGCCAAGTCCCATGACATAGAGATGGTGGTGCAACTGGTAGGCATCATGGTCACCTCCTGTATTTGTTGGAGCCCTCTGCTGGTGAGTAGGGGAGGAGCTACAAGAGAAACAATGGGATGATGACATAGATGGGGGACAGTTGACAGTTTTAAGCACCCTTTGTACTTGAGCTCTCAAAAACCTAAAATCACTTTTAGGGTGATAAGTATTTCAAGAGCATTTCTGATCAAAGTCTACTATGAGTACTCTATACTGGGGACACACAATACACATGATATGAGACATTAGCTTATTGAATGCAGTAATTTGTGTTTTTAGTATGTGAACTATTTTTATAACACTTTGATGTAAAATGCTCCTTATCAATGACCACAGATCCTTTTGACAAATTGCAATTGATTATGAAAGTCAGATCTTCATATACTGAGTATCAATAAACCCATTCAAACCACATTTTCTGGTATAATAACTGTTAAGTTAGTATTCTGTCTGATGTCTGCAGATCTTTGGCCTCATGTCAGTAATGCACTCCTATGGAGACGCCATAGGAAACGATCTGTCCACTTACCAAACCCTGATGGTAATGGGCGTCAGACTGGCCTCCTGGAACCAGATCCTGGATCCCTGGGTGTACATACTGCTCCGCCGTGCCGTCCTCCGCAAGATCTACCTCATTACGAAGCAGCAAACCATCCTGAAGGGCAGCATGTTGCGCCGATGGGAACCCTCCTTCATTCAGAGCTCAGAAAAGAATGCAGTCAGCCAAATATGAGCTGAAAGACTGAGACAGTGTGATCAATGCACAGGCCTGCTGGTGTGGTGCCAGGTTTAGAAGAGCTCAAGCTGTTGTGGCTCTCATGGGGGCTATGGGTCTTCATCATCTATGCCTGAATGTATACCCTTCAAAATATTTAGTATAAGACTTCTGGAATGAGCCTTTGTTTTCCATCTCACTACCCTGTCCCTTAATGATACTTTAAATAGATCCCTTTTCTTTCTTTTATGTTCCTTCAAAGTTTACCAGTGAGTTTATTTTCTGATCCTTCAAATAAAAGCTATCTTATGCTGTGATTTTGCACAAATCTTGTAAATATGTACTTTCTATTATGTGCTGACAGTAACTAACCATTCCTTATTTTTTATGTATTCATTTGGACTAGCAGTTGTCCATGTCATGCTAATCATGATAATAGACAGATATTGGCATTATTATTATTTTAATATCGTATGATATAATTATATATTACATATATTATGACATTGGAGGGAAATCAAGGTGTAAAGCTAGAGGTTGGTGCCTACTCATAATGTATAGAAATCACATAACATCCTGCTATAAATGTATCTCAACTGGAATGTTAGTGTTCCGTATGTGTGGAATCCACATCCATGTAAGTCCTTGTGTAAGTAGCCAAAGAGAAAGTGAGCATTGTTATGCTAAATTATGGAACGTATGTTTTTCCCTTACATTTTACAGTGAGGGAAATTTAGACTGTAATATTATAGTAGGTTATACTTGAAGTGATCCCTCAATTTTTCTGAGGATATGTAAAAAAGCAAAAAGCTATGAATTGATTGTAAATAAAATAATTGAATGTGACATATAAACTTGAGTCCTACATCCATTTTCTGATTAATGGGCCAGCTACATCAGTTGTCTTTACTGATATAGACTAAACGGAAATAACAGATGTGGATATACAAACCCCAATTCTAATGAAGTTGGGGCGTTGTGTAAAACGTGAATAAAAACAGAATACAATGATTTGCAAATCCTTTTCGACCTATATTCAATTGAATACACTACAAAGACAAGATATTTAATGTTCAAACTGATAAACTTTATTGTTTTTTGCAAATATTCACTCATTTTGAATTTGATGCCTGCAACACATTCCAATGAAGCTGGGACAGGGGCAACAAAAGACTGGGAAAGTTGAGGAATGCTCAAAAAACACCTGTTTGGAACATTCCACAGGTGAACAGGTTAATTGGAAACAGGTGAGTGTCATGATTGAGTATATAAGGAGCATCCTCGAAAGGCTCAGTCGTTCACAAGCAAGGATGGGGTAAGGTTCACCACTTTGTGAACAACTGCGTGAGCAAATAGTCCAACAGTTTAAGAACAACGTTTCTCAACGTACAATTGTAAGGAATTTAGGGATTTCATCATCTACAGTCCATAACATCATCAAAAGATCCAGAGAATCCGGAGAAATCTCTGCACGTAAGCAGCAAGGCCGAAAACCAACATTGAATGGCTGTGACCTTCGACCCCTCAGGTGGCACTGCATTAAAAACCGACATCATTCTGTAAAGGATATTACCACGTGGGCTCAGGAACACTTCGGAAAACCATCGTCAGTTAACACAGTTCGTTGCTACATCTACAAGTGCAAGTTAAAACTCTACCATGCAAAGCGAAAGCCATATATCAACAGCACCCAGAAACGCCGCCGGCTTCTCTGGGTCCGAGCTCATCTGAGATGGACTGACGCAAAGTGGAAAAGTGTGCTGTGGTCTGACGAGTCCACATTTCAAACTGTTTTTAGAAATCATGGACGTCGTGTCCTCCGTGTTAAAGAGGAAAAGGACCATCCAGATTGTTATCAGCGCAAAGTTCAAAAGCCAGGATCTTTGATGGTATGGGGGTGTGTTAGTGCCCATGGCATCATGGGTAACTTGCACATCTGTGAAGGCACCATTAATGCTGAAAGGTACATACAGGATGGCAACATATGTTGCCATCCAAGCGACGTCTTTTTCAGGGATATCCCTGCTTATTTCAGCCAAGCCACATTCTGCACGTGTTCCAACAGCGTGGCTTCGTAGTAAAAGAGTGCGGGTACTAGACTGGCCTGCCTGCAGTCCAGACCTGTCTCCCATTGAAAATGTGTGGCGCATTATGAAGCGCAAAATACGACAACGGAGACCCCGGACTGTTGAGCAACTGAAGTCGTACATCAAGCAAGAATGGGAAAGAATTCCACCTACAAAGCTTCAACAATTAGTGTCCTCAGTTCCCAAATGCTTATTGAGTGTTGTTAAAAGGAAAGGTGATGTAACACAGTGGTGAACATGCCCCTGTCCCAGCATTTTTGGAACGTATTGCAGGCATCAAATTCAAAATGAGTGAATATTTGCAAAAAAACAAAGTTTATCAGTTTGAACATTAAACATCTTGTCTTTGTAGTGTATTCAATTGAATATAGGTCGACAATGATTTGCAAATCATTGTATTGTTTTTATTTACATTTTACACAATGTCCCAACTTCATTGGAATTGGGGTTTGTATAACTTGCTACCATCCCTAACACATAGTGTCTCTACCTTTCAGCTGGGGTCATGGCTAGATAGTAACCCCAGATTTACAAAACTTGCAGGATTTTTAACCTAACCTCAGCCTAACCCTAACCTTCAGAATCACAATCAGAATACTTTATTTATCCTCGAGGGGAAATTGAGTTCTATTACAGACACTCACGCTCTAATAAGTAAAAACTAACAAGATACAAGATAAGAAAATAGAAACAGAAACAAACAGAAATAAAAGATAAATAATAAATAGAAATAAGAACAAAATCTATTAACAAGCATGGTGCACATAACACCCTATCTATACTGCACTATACTGCACACAACAAGCAGCACAAACAAAACTCGACAGGACCAGTCCAATGACCATTAACTCAGAGTGTCTGACAGCTTGAGTCTGAGGGAGGAGTTGTAAAGTTTGATGGGCACAGGCAGGAATGACCTCCTGTGGTGCTCTGTGGTGTTTTTTGGCAGAATGAGTCTATTACTAAAAGTACTCCTGTGCCCAACCAGCATGTCATGGAGTGGGTGGGAGACATTGTCCATGATGGCACGTAATTTCAACCGCATCCTCCTCTCGGAAGCTGCCGCCATATAATCCAGTTCCACCCCCACAACGTCACCCTCAACCTGCTGCCCCAACACACAACAGCAAACAGGAGAGCACTGGCCACCACAGACTCATACCACATCCTGAGCATTGTCTGGCAGATTTGAAGGACCTCAGCCTCCTCAAAAAGTAGAGACGGCTCTGTCCCTTCTTGTAGAGGGCATCAGTGTTCTTAGCCCAGTCCAGTTTATTGTCTATATACACCCCCAGGTACTTATAGTATTCCACAGTGTCCACACTGACCCCCTGGATGGAGACAGGGGTCACTGGTGTCATGTCCCTCCTCAGGTCAACAACCAGCTCCTTTGTCTTAGTCACATTGAGCTGCAGATTGTTCTGCTCACACCATGTGACAAAGTTTCCCACCACAGCCCTGTACTCAGCCTCCTCGCCATTACTGATGCATCCGACTATAGCAGAGCAATGTTACTGATTTGTTGAAATTTATTGTTTTTGCAGATGATACAAACATGTATAGCTCTGGTAATAATTTACAGGAACTATTGTCTTCCACTGAAAGAGAGTTGAAAACCCTCAAAACCTGGTTTGATGTCAATAGATTGTCACTCAATATTAAAAAAACAAAATTCATGGTTTTCGGGAATCGAAAAGAAATTGACAAAGATATTAAATTAAAAATATGTGATGCTGAAATTGAAAGAGTGACCGAGATTAAATTCTTAGGGGTGGTTATTGACCATAAATTAACATGGAAACAGCATGTCCAATATAAAAAATGAAATATTTCTAAGTCAATAGCAATTGTGTATAAATCAAGAAACACGTTAAATTATAAGCCTTTACATATTATTTACTGCTCACTCATACTTCCTTATATATCATACTGTGTTGAAGCCTGGGGATCAACGTATAAAACAACTGTTAATGCAATAGTTCTCTTACAAAAACGAGCCATAAGACTTATTAATAAGGTTGACTATTATGAACATACTGACCCACTGTTTATGAAATCGCATGTTATGAAATTTAATGGTCTGCTATATTACAAAACAATGCAAATAATGTATAGAGCTAAATCAAATCTACTCCCAGTCACCATACAAAGGTTTTTCTCATCTCAAGAGACAAAGTATGATTTAAGAGATGACTGCAAATTTACGGTACCAAAGGCTAAAAAGGAGATTAAAAGGAGATGTTTATCTGTTTTAGGTGTTTCAATATGGAACGGTGCTAATATTAATTTAAGAAGGTGTAGTACATTTCAGATTTTCAAGAGGACGGTTTGTAAAGCAAGTTTCGAGGGCTATAAGTGTCCATGATTTTGTAAAGGTTTTTTGTTTCCTTTTTATGATGTTGCTTCATTATTTTTTTCTACAGACTCTGTAACTTTATTTGGTCTTGTAAAAACTGTTGATGGGTAGCTTTATTTGTCCTAAAGGACAGGCTTAAATATAAGCATTATGCTTCTGCCTGTGCCTTTTCAGTCACTGTTTTGAGTACATTGTTTGTACTGTAAACATTTGTTAATTGTGGGTGACTGAATAAAACTTAAACTAAACTAACTAAACTAAACAGTAAGAACAAATAGAATATTATTTAAAAAAAGAGCGAGATCGACTGCAACAAGCGACCGTCCTGATCAATGCCTGTGGTACATGCTCCACACTCTAATGGGCTTCACTATTGCTATTGGTATAACCTTCGAGGCTTCGCCTCGGCACCTGATAGAGATCTTTTCCCTCACCACCCAATCAACAACAACAATAACAACAACTTAGTTTCGTATAGCGCCTTTCAAGGAGCACTAGATAAGAAAAAAAAAGATTAAAATAAAGATCAAAAGACTACAGACCATAGGCCTTAGTAAAAAGGTAGGTTTTCAGTAGTCTTTTAAAATTGTCCAAAGAAGCAGCATTGCAGATCTCTGCTGGAATAGAGTTCCAAAGGGTGGGGGCTGCCACACTAAAGGCTCTATCCCCAAAAGTCCGCAAGCTGGCGTGGGGGATGGAAAGCAGGCCCTTGTCTGTGGACCACAGATTCCAGGATGGAATATAGGGGTTGAGGAGGTCTGATAGGTACTGGGGGATATGGGCATGGAGGGATTTATAGGTGAGGGGGAGGATTTTATAAGAAATGCAGGATTTGACCAGTGGAGGTGAACAAGGGTGGGAGTGATATGTTGCCAGGGCTTGGTGTGGGTGAGCAACCTAGCAGCTGAATTCTGCACATACTGAAAGCTGTCTAGGGCTTTGCTAGGTACCCCAGACAGGACTCCATTGCAATAATCCAGACGGGAGGTGATGAAGGCACGGATGAGGGTCTCTGCCACAGAGTCCGAGTGTAATGGCCGGAGTTTGGAGATGTTCTTGAAGTGAAAGGAAGCAAATTTGGTGACAGATTTGATGTATGACTGGAATGAAAGGGTGGAGTCGAGAATGACACCAAGAGTGCAGATTTCTCGGGGTGGGCAGATGGAGCAGCCATCCACATTGAGGAGAAGATTTCCAACCTTCTGGAGAAACGCCTTAGAAGCCACAACCATGAACTCAGTCTCATTGGTATTTAGCTGAGTAGATTTGATGATATCCAACACAGCCACTGAGGATGCAAAAGCCAGTGCATTCTTAGTGCCGGTCCCAAGCCCAAATAATGGGGGAGGGTTGCGTCAGGATGGGCATCCAGCATAAAATCTTTGCCAAATCAAATATGCGGATCATAAATAAGATTTCCATACTGGATCGGTCGAGGCCCGGGTTATAAATTACCGCCACTGGTACTGTTAACCAGCAGGGTGCTGGTAGAAACTATGCTACGGTTGGGTGAAGGAGAAGGAGAGGGGGAAGGCATGTCAGAGGCAGCGAGAGAGGAGGAAGGGTAGGAGTGTGGAGGTGAGAGTCTGAACTTTGAATGTTGACACTATGACTGGTAAAGGGAGAGAGCTGGCTGATATGATGAAAAGAAGAAAGGTAGGTATACTGTGTGTGCAAGAGACCAGGTGGAAGGGGAGTAAGGTCAGGAGCATCGGAGGTGGATTCAAACTCTTCTACCATGGTGCAAATGGGAGGAGAAATGGGGTAGAGGTAATTCTGAAGGAAGAATATGTCGAGTGTGCTGGAGGTGAAGCGTGTCAGACAGAGTAATGAGTATGAAGCTGGAAACCGAAGATGTATTGATGAATGGGTGTGAGATAGAAGAGAAAGAAGAATTCTGGAGTGAGTTGGATGAAGTGGTGGAGAGTGTACCCTCGGGTACACTCTCCACCACCCGAGAGTGGTGATTGGAGCGGACTTCAGTGGGCATGTTGTTGAAGGGAACAAAGGTGATGAGGAGGTGATGGGTAGGTATGGTGTCAAGGAGAGAAATGTGGAAGGACAGATGGTGGTGGATTTTGCGAAAAGGATGGACATGGCTATGATGAATACATATTTCAAGTAGAGGGAAGAACACAGGTTGATGTACAAGAGTGGAGGAAAATGCACACAGGTGGACTATATCTTATGTAGAAGGCACAATCTGAAAGGGATTGGAGACTGCAATGTGGTGACAGGGGAGAACATAGCTGGGCAGCATCGGATAGTGGTCTGTAGGATGACTTTGGAGACCAAGAAGAGGAAGCAAGTGAAGGCAGAGCCGAAGATCAAATGGTGGAAGTTGAAGAAGGAAGACTGTTGTGTGGAGTTCGCGGAGGAGTTAAGACAGGCACTGGGTGGTAGTGAAGAGCTGTCGGATGACTGGGCAAGCACTGCAGAAATAGTGAGGGAGACAGCTAGGAAGGTACTTGGTGTGTCATCGGGACAGATGAACGAAGACGAGGAGACTTGGTGGTGGAATGAGGAAGTACAGCAAAGTATACAGAGGAAGAGGTTGGCAAAGAAGAAGTGGGATAGTCAGAGAGATGAAGAAAGTAGACAGGACTCACAGGAGTACAAGAAGATGCAGCGTAAAGCAAAGAGAGAGGTGGCAAAGGTAAAGGAAAAGGCGTATGGTAGTTGTATGAGAGGGTAGACACTAAGGAAGGAGAAAAGAACTTGTACCGATTGGCTAAACAGAGGGACTGAGCTGGGAAGGATGTACAGCAGGTTAGGGAGATAAGGATAGAGATGGAAATGTGCTGACCAGCGAGGAGAGTGTACTGAGAAGGTGGGAGGAGTACTTAGAGGGACTGATGAATGAAGAAAATGAGAGAGAAAGAAGGTTGGATGATGTGGGGACAGTGAATCAGGAAGTGCAGTGGATTAGCAAGGAGGAAGTGAGGGCAGCTATAATGAGGATGAAGAGTGGAAAGGTAGTTGGTCCTGATGACATACCTGTGGAGGCATGGAGATGTTTAGGAGAGATGGCAGTGGAGTTTTAACTAGATTGCTTAACACAATCTTGGAAAGTGAGAGGATGCCCGAGGGGTGGAGAAGAAGCATACTGGTAGAGCCTTGTGGTAGAGCCTGCGATTCCACGACTTAGCTTGCTATTCAACAAAGTTAATTTCAATTCAATTCAATTCAATTTATTATCATTAAAAACAATGTGCAGGCACATGTTAAAAATGAAATAAGGGCTGCAGCTTCACCAAACAGTGCAAGACAGACATAGACAAACACAGCAAACACAGTATAAGATATACACTTATGAAGACCAAAAGATAAAAATTAGTTTAAAAAAAAAAGAGTACAAAATATTTAAAAATATCCACAGACATTCAGTGGGTAGCTAGGTTCAGGTGGGCAACAGCTTGGGGAAAGGAGCTGTTTGTGAGCCTGGTAGTGCGGGCTCTGAGGCTCCTGTACCACCTCCCAGAGTGCAGGGGGGAGAACAGTCCATGGTGGGGTGGGTGGGATCTCTGCTGATTCTGAGACCCCTTTGTAGGCAGTGTTTGTAATAAATGTCTTTTATGGCTGAGAGGTGGGTACTGGTGAAATGCAGGGTCACCTTGACGACCCGCTTCAGAGCTCTCTGGTCTACTGAGGTGCAGTTGCCAAACCACACTGAGATGCTCTGGTCAGGACGCTCTATGGTGCACCGATAGAAGTTGGTGAGAATTTTGGGGGATAGACGGGCGCTCCTCAGCCTCCTCAGGAAATGCAGGTGTTGTTGGGTCTTTTTCACAAGAGCCTGGGTGTTTGATGTCCAGGAAAGTTCCTCGCTGCTGTTAACGCCAAGGCATTTAAAGCTGGAAACACGCTCCACTTCCACCACATTGATGTGTATGGGGGAGTGGCTGCAGCTTCTATACCTGCTGAAGTCCACAATCAGCTCCTTCGTCTTCTGCACATTGAGGACAAGATTGTTGGTAGTACACCATGATGTGAGGTGCTGAATCTCGTCCCTGTAGGCCGTCTCGTCATTGTTGGTGATACAGCCGATGACTGTGGTGTCATCCGCAAACTAACTATAACATTTGAAGGGTGAGTTGGCAGGAAGTTGTGGGTAAAGAGGGAGAAAAGGAGGGGGTTCAGAACACAGCCTTGAGGGGCACCTGTGCTGAGGGTCAGGGTAGGGGGGGTGTGGTCACCTAACCTAACAGACTGAGGTCTGTTGGTGAGGAAGTCCAGGGTCCAATTACAGATGGAGGGGTTGAGGTCAAGGGAGAGGAGTTTGGTGGCTAGTTTGGTGGGGATGATAGTGTTGAAAGCAGAGCTATTATCTATAAACAGCATCCGGATGTATGTGTTGTTAAGTTCAAGGTGGGTCAGAGCAAAGTGCAGGGCAGTGGCAATGGCATCCTCCGTAGACCTTTTGGGACGGTAGGCGAACTGATGTGGGTCGAATGTGGGGGGGATAATGTTTTTGATGTGAGCCAGAACCAGTCTCTCAAAGCACTTCATGGCAATGGGGGTGAGTGCTTTGTGTTGGTAGTCATTCAGACATGTGGATGTTGATTTCTTATAGACAGGAATGATAGAGGTGGTCTTAAAGCATGCCGGGACTATGGATTGGGACAGTGAGAGGTTAAATATAGTTGTGAAGACCTCAGCCAGCTGGTCGGAACATTCCCGGAGGACCCGACCCGGTATGCCGTCTGGTTCGGGAGCTTTCCGTGTGTTCACTCTGCGCAGTGATTCTCTGACCTCTGCGATTGATAGAGTGAGCACCCGGTTTTCTAGGTGACTGGGGATTTTTGTGGCTGGGTCAGTATTGTCCTTGTCAAAGCAGGCATAGAAATGATTTAGCTTGTCTGGCAGGGAGGCATCATGGACAGTGGGACCGCGATTGGCGCTTGATAGACTTGATAGAAAAAAAAATGCAATAGGGGTATTTCTGGATCTAAAAAAAAAGCATTTGACATCGTAGACCATGAATTATTACTGAAAAAACTACAATCATATGGAATTAGAGGAATTGCACTCTCCTGGTTAACCAGCTATCTAAAAGACAGATATCAATATGTTGATGGCACAAGGAGCAACGGAATCGCAGAGCACAGAGGAGATGTGGAGGTGTGCTTGATCGACAGCAGAGGGAGACGCCACAACACGACGCTGAGACAGGCGTAGTACATCCCCACATACTTGCAGGACATCTTTTAGGAGAAAGCAGCTACTGCCAGCGGAGTGACCATAATCTTCAGTGAAGGAAAAAACGTTCTATGAGATAGAGACGGTACCCAATTCCACATTCATGAGCATAACAGACTATACAACTTGCACACATTAAATGATGAATGTGATGACCAATGTAAAGCGTGTTTTGATATACAGACATGGCATGAGATTCTAGGGCACTGTAATTATGATGATGTTCAGAAATTACAAAATGTTGTTGATGGTATGACAATCAAGGGCAAACCTACCCTACATTGCGAAGTGTGCACTCAGGGAAAATATGTCCAACCTAGGAATAGTGAGCCTGATGTGAGAGCCAAAGCAGCTCTAGAGTTGGTACACACAGATCGAGCGGGACCAACAGACCCACAGTCCAGAGACGAGTATAGGTTTGCGTTATCATTCACTGATGATTATTTCAGTGCAGTGCTCGTGTACTTTCTAAAAAATAAGAGTGACACAGTGCAAGCAACAGAGAAGTTTCTTGCTGACACAGCCCCATACGGGAAAATTAAATGTATCAGATCTGACAATGGTACAGAATTCATGGGAAAGAATTGCCAGGCACTACTCAGTAGAAATGCAATTAGGCATGAGACCTCAGCACCATACTCACCGAATGGTACAGCTGAGCGAAACGGGCGAACCCTATTTGACATGGCAAGGTGTATGCTAATAGAGAGTGAGTTGCCAAAAGTGTTATGGACCTATGCAGTGCAGACAGCAGCTGTGGTGAGGAACAGATGCTTTTGCAATCGTACAAAACAGACGCCTTACTTAATGTTGACAGGAGAACGGCCTAACATTTCTAGGATGCAAAAGTTTGGGTCTGTGTGTTACGCCTATAAGCATGACAAGAGAAAACTAGACTCGAGGTGGGAGAAAGGAATCTTTGTCGGGTACGACAAGAATAGCCCAGCCTACATGGAGTATTATACTGACAATGGGAAAGTGCAGAAGCACAGACTGGTTAAGTTTGTGACAAAAACTATTGTAGAGCAGCAGACACAGACTGACATGACGTCTGATGACAATGACTTCGAGGTACAGAATAGGGCTAGCAATACCAGGCAAAATACTGATGTGAGTCCAGGATGTACTCAGAGCCAGGTCCCAGTAACTATGCCTGAGGTGAACAGCCAAACAGACAGGCAAGCCCAGCCATGAGCCTACATGATACCCTTCTAGAGTGAGGAAGAAACCAGGTTATTTAAGTGAATATGTATCTGATGAGGAAAGTGATGATCAGGTACTGACCAACATAGATTACTGTTACAGACTGATGTGTAATGTACCCCTAACATTCAGAGAAGCGGTAACCTCAACTAACTCAAAGGAATGGATTAATGCAATGGATGACGAAATGCAATCGCATAGAGAAAATGACACATTTACCCTGACCAACTTACCTGAGGGTAAGAATGCAGTGGGGGGTAGATGGGTATATGCGATTAAGAACAATGTTGACGTATCTGACAAATACAAGGCACGGTATGTAGCTAAGGGATACAGTCAAAAGATGGGTGTAGACTATGAGGAGACACTTTCTCCTACTGCTAACTTGACCAGTATCAGAGTGTTGATGCGATAAGCAGCGCAGGAAAACTTGATTTTACATCAGATGGATGTCAAAACTGCCGACCTACATGCACCAATAGATTGTGAAATTTTCATGGAACAACCAGAGGGTTACGAGGTGAAATCTAGTACAAATGAAAAGTTGGTGTATAAGCTAGAAAAGTCATTATATGGGTTAAAACAGTCAGGCAGGAACTGGAACAAAATGTTGCATGAGTATCTGAATGAAAATGAGTTTTTGCAAAATCCAGCTGATCATTGTGTTTACACAAGGGAAACAGAAAGTGATAATTATAATATGGGTTGATGACTTGATTATTGCTGCCAGTGATGAAAATGCACTGAAGGTTGTAAAGGAGATGCTCACAGCAAAACTCAAGATGGAAGACTGGTAAATTGAAACATTTTCTTGGTATTAATTTTGACCAGTGTGAAAGTGTGTGAAAATGTCACAGAAGAGGTATGTGGAGAAAATGCTAGAAAGGTTTGACATGCAAGATTGTAAACCTAGAGCAACACCCTGTGAACAAAAATTGAACTACACTAATGATGCAAGATAGAAAACCTTATGATGTTTTGAGTTAAGAAGATAACATGAGAGCAAGTGGGGGTGTTGGTATATATGAAATAAGTGTGCTCTCATTGTAGAAGTAAATCTATATTTTTGTATTAACACATGCAAACTTAATGAGTACATGCAGGTACTGTATGATGGACAATGATAACAGCCAATGAAATGCGCTGTGATTGATATGTGGTCTGTGCATATATAACAGTGTGCATCTGTCAATAAAGTTTCTCTTTCTACGTTGATTCCGGTAGAGCAGAACTGACGCCCCACTGTGTATTTATTCCTCTGTAAAGTTTGCATTTATTTCACTGTAGCACTGGGTATGCATGCCAGAATCACTGAACAATTCAACTCTGACAACACTGTCGTTCAATCGAGATAACCAATAACAATAAAAAGCCCGTTAGAGGGCTACACATGTACTCATAGAACTGGCATTACATCCAGGGTAACTACTATTTCTCCTGGTAAATCCCGTTATTTTAATTTCTTAATGATTTTCAGAGTTCAAAAGCTCACATATTTAGTTCTTGGTGAGACTTTTCGACTACTGCTTACTGTTATTCCAGCAATAAATAATTTTTTAGCATAAGAATAGTAAGTGTTGTAAGTTATGTTATTTCCTGTGTATCTGTTATTGAAGACTTTACATCAAGGAGATCCAGCCTTTCCTTTCTCTGCACCCGAACTCATCAGTGTTATGTCCCACCAGATGGCAGCAGAAACCTAAGTCAGGATGTGACTGGGGAACACTTTAATTACAGCAAACAGGGTTTGTTCTAGGAAACGTGATTTATTTTTTTGTATTTGGCTTGAAATTTCTACCATCAAGTTTTCATAAATTATAAAACAAAGTTTTTGACATGCATAGACCTACCATTTTATCTCATCTAATTTCATCTCATCTTCAGCCACTTTCCGGGGTCGGGTCGCGGTGGCAGCAAGCTAAGTAGGGCACTCCAGACGTCCCTCTCCCCAGCCATGCCATCCAGCTCCTCCTGGGGGATCCCAAAGTGTTCTCAGGCCAGATTGGACATGTAATCCCTCCAGCGAGTTCTAGTTCTACTCCGAGGTCTCCTCCCAGTTGGCTGTGCCCGGTAAACCTCCAAAGGAAGGTGCCCAGGAGGCGTCCTAATCAGATGCCTGAACCATCTCCACTGGCTTCTTTCGATGCAAAGGAGCAGCGGCTCTACTCCAAGCTCCCTCCGGATGTCCGAGCTCCTCACCCTATCTCCAAGGCTGAGCCCAGACACCCTACGGAGGAAATTCATTTCAGCCACTTGTATCCACGATCTCACCCTTTCAGTCACTACCCAAAGCTCATGACCATAGGTGAGGATTGGAATGAAGATTGACTGGTAAATTGAGAGCTTTGCCTTCTGGCTCAGGTGCAGACTCAACCAGCTGAATCTCTCTTTTCAAGGTAAAGACACACATGTTCTTAGCTTGTATGATAAAGAATGTGGATTCATGGAGAAGATCAAGCTCTGGCACAGCAAATGTGAAGGTTGGGATACAAGTTGTTTCCAGCAGCTTAACACATACATTGCCACTGGTGGTGAAAATTGTGAAAATAGTACACACACATTTATCCAAGCTCAAGAATGAGTTCAACTCCTACTTCCCTGACATTGTCAACAAGTCTTCCAAATTGGACTGGGTGCGTAATCCATTTGTGACGGACATTAACAGCAGCATTCCTGACAGACTGCAAGAAAACCTCATCGATGTGTCCTCAGATAGGAGCCTGAAGATGAGGTACTCAAGCACACCACTGATACAGTTCTGGTGTGTTGTGGAGAAGGAGTATGCTGAATGGTGGAAACATGCCCTGAATGAACTGTTGCGCTTTGGATCCACATACTTGTGTGAGGTGACATTCTCTGCCATGACCCACATCAAAACTAAACATAGGAACAGGCTCAACTTGGGAGAATAACCTGGTCACAGCTGTTGCAACAATCTCCCCCAGACTCACAAAACTGATGAGTGAGAAACAGGCTCAAGTGTCCCATTGAGTGTCACATTAATTGGTGAGTTTGAGCCTTACTTTTTTAAAAGTCTATAAACAATGGCTATTATAAGTAATATGATTAGTTATGATTGAATATGTTTAGAGTCACATTAATTGGGAAGATTGAGTCTTTTTATAAAAAGGGAAAATTAAAGTAATGATATATGGGCTAAATAAAATACTGTATATGTATATATAAATTATATACATTAATGATATATCCCGTTGATCACCACAGTTGATTGCGTAGTAGGCGGTACTTTAGGTTGGCTTGAAATGCTTTGGGGATACAGTACTCAAAGAAGGTTGGGAACCACTGGCGTAAACATTGTTGTATGCGGTGTGTTTTGATATATATTTTGAGTGTGTTTACCCTCGTAATCATGGCTTCAAAGTGTAAATCTGATGCAAGTGATGCTGATGCATCGAAGAAAAGGAAATTGATCGCGATTGACATGAAAGTGGAAATAAAGCGTTCAGAGAGAGGTCAAACGCTCTTATCGTTTTTTCACTTACCTGGTGTGGCGGGAAGGCGAGCCTGAGCGGGCTTTTGTTTCTGGTGATCCGCTCTGGGGACAGTGGCAGGGGAGTTTGAAATGTAAGAAAGTAGAATTAGTTCATCTGGATACAACGTTGTATGCTGATTTTCTCACCTGGATTACTGAGCATGCATAAAGACATGTTTCTTTAATGTTTTTTATACCTATACACACATTCTCTGTCTCAATTATAAATACTGTACTGTAGTTACATTTATTATTATGTTTATGATGTTTTAGGTAAAATTTTGTTGCATGTTTAGGTTCACGGGGGGGGGGAACACTGTTGTTGGGTCAAGGGTTAGTGGGTCGGGTCTTTGGAGAGAGATGACCTGTGAGTCTGGTTTAATGGCGGTCTGTATGGTGTGGCTGTGGCCACCAACAGCTGTGAATAAAAGCAATGCTCAGTTGTAAGTTTTGAAGTGTGTTTTTTTTTAATAGCAGTGAATGCTACAATATATACCATATACTAGGATAAACATTTGACTAACTGATGTTTTTACACATATACACACATTCTCTTTCTCGATTATAAATACTGTACTGTAGTAACATTTGTTATTACTGCATTATCATATTTATGATGTTTTAAGTAAAATATATATACTATATACTAAGACAAACATTTGACTAATTGAAGCTAGATGTGAACTGTACATAACTGTTCCAAACATACAAATTCGACATAAGAGCAGATTCAAAAACAGAACTAGAACTAGTTTGTAACCTGGGGTTTACCTGTACTTGTTCACTCTGGCAATCTGAAGCCCCTGGTTTGTGTTGACAGTGTTACTCCTCCCACAGCGCCTGCCTCAGCATCTATGAATGACACTGCAACATTCATGCTACTGAACACTCACTCCTTAAACAATAAAGCACTACTCATCCATGACATCATCATGGACAGGAAAATTGACTTTCTATGCCTAACTGAGACATGGCAAAATCAGCAGGATTTTGTAACACTAAATCAAGCCACACCTCCAGGCCAGTGGCGCCCCAAGGGGTGGCCACGGCCACCCTGATACTATCCCTGGCCCCCCCGCTGGCCCCCCCAGCCACGAGTCGAATATGCAGAATATGCTTCTGATTATGCATAATATGCTTCTATCTGATATTTTACATTCGGTGCTGTTCATTTAAATCAATAATGTATATTTTCATAATAATTAATGTCAAAGAAAATAACAAATGCTTAGCCAGGCAGCCAGACACTTTTGATCGTCCGTCACTGCGTCACACATATACAATATAACAATGAATCGTCTAACACGTTACAATATTTTCAGATACATAACACATTAAAACAGAATTGTTGTGGAACTCAAAATGTTAACTGTACCGGTATTAGTCTATGCACATCAGATATTTAGTAACATTAACTGTAAAAAAAAAAGAAGAAAAAAAAGAAACCAAAGTATTTCAGTATGCGATTCCTTAACTCTCATATTGATAGTTTTCAACTAGCCTATACAGTATACTACAACAGCATAATAGAATTCCTGAAATTCAGTCATGGCTTTTGGTTTTGGTGTGCCACCCCAAGATTTTCAGTGGCCCGATTTGGCCACCCCTATGAAAAATTTCTGGGGGCGCCACTGCTCCAGGCTATGTGTACATAGAGAAACCTCACTCCATGGGTCATGTTGGTGGGTTGGCTATTATACATCGAGCTGACACTCTGGTCAAAGAACTTCCAATGCTCAATGTTTCTTCATTTGAGTGTGCTGCCTTCACACTAGCTGGGTCAGCACAACTTCAGGTGGTCCTTGTTTACCGCCCCCCTAAAGCCTCCACTACCTTCATGTCTGAGCTATCTGAGCTACTCACCTTTGTCTGCTCTACGTCTCCATCTACACTGCTGTTAGGTGATTTCAATATCCATGTGGACTCCAGTAGCTGTTCAAGGTCCCACCCATGCCAAAGGTCACACTTGATCTGGTGTGCTCTACTGGTACAACTCCCCTCCATTTGAAGTGCCTGGAGCTTGCGGTATCAGACCATCATGCCATCCACTTTGCTGTTCCTGTCACCCTGCCCAGGCAGCACACAAAACCTACCATCACATTCAGGAACATCAAGACAGTGAATGCACTAGCCCTTACCAACATGATAGTGTCCAATCTAATGTCAGATTCCCCCCCAACACTACGATGGATGGCCTGGTAGCCCACTATAATGCCGCCTTATCCCTCAGCCTTGACCCTCTTGCCCCCCTCAAAACCCAGTCTGTCTCCTTCTCCCATCCTTCCCCCTGGTTCACCACCGAACTCCACATCATGAAGGCCACTGGTCATCAACTGGAGAGGCTGTATAAAAGGTCTGGCCTCACTGTCCACCTCGAGGCCTTTAAAGATCATGTAAGACCTATAAAGAAGCTCTCTCCCAGGCCAAAATGCATTACTACTCTACTATCATTGGCAACCAGCAAAATCACCCCAGAATGCTGTTCTCCACCATCAACCGACTACTTCGCCCCCTTGATGCCCACCTGCCCTTCAGGTGCCCCTGACCTCTGCACCAAGTTCCTTGATTTCTTCCAGGCCAAAGTGGATTCTATCCACCAGAAGCTTCTGGTACCTATCCCCCCCCGCATGCACCTCAGTTGTAGGATGTTGCTCCCCTCGCTGTGTGCCTACCTAAGTGCTGCCTCTCTGCTTTCTCCCCTGCGGATGCTCCTCAAGTTGCTAAGTTGGTCACCATGGCCAAGGCTTCCACCTGGACCTCATGCCTACCATCCTGGTCAAGGCATGTTTACCTACCCTGTGCTCCATAATTGTGGACATTATCAACTCCTCTTTGGAATCTGGCACGGTACCCTCCAGCTTCAAAATGGCTGCAGTCACCCCCATCCTCAAAAAGTCAGGCCTGGACCCAGATGACCTCTCTAACTACCGGCCGATGTCCAACCTTTAATTTCTCTGTAAAATCCTGGAAAAAGTAGTCGCTGCCCAACTCCATCAGCACATGTGCAACCATGAGCTCTATGAACCCCTCCGACCTGGCTTCAGAACACACCACAGCATGGAGACTGCCCTTATCAAAATCACAAATGACCTCCTCATTGCTGCTGATTCCAGCCACATCAGTATTCTCATTCTCCTGGACCTATCTGCAGCCTTCAACACTGTTTCCCACACCATCCTCCTCAACCACTTATCTGAATATCTAGGCCTCACTGGTGTAGCTCTCTCCTGGTTTCAGTCATATCTCACCAACAGAAAACAGTTTGTCACCATCAGAGACTCCAGTTCCAACCTAGCCCCAGTCAACCAAGGTGTGCCACATGACTCCGTGCTTAGACCCCCTCCTCTTTACCATCTACATTCTCCCCCTTGGTCAGATAATCCTCCAACATGGTTTAAGTTTCCATAGCTACGCTGATGACACGCAGCTTTATCTCAGCACTAGACCATCATCTCAGCTCTCACCACAATCCCTTGTTAACTGCCTCCATCCAATAAAAATCTGGATGTCATCAAATCTACTCAAGCTAAATACCAATAAGACTGAGCTCATGATTGTGGCTTCCAAAGCGCTGCGCTGGAAGATTGGGGATCTTCTCCTCAACGTGGATGGCTGCTCCATCTGCCCATCCCAAGAAGTCCGCAACATTGGTATCATTCTGGACTCTACCCTCTCATTCCAGTCACACATAAAATCTGTCACCAAATCTGCTTTTTTTCGCCACCTCAAAAACATCTCGAAACTCTGGCCATTACTCTCAGACTCCGTGGCAGAGACCCTCACCCATGCCTTCATCACCTCCCATGTGGATTACTGCAATGGAGTCCTGTCTGGGGTACATAGACAGGCTTCAGTGTGTGCAGAATTCAGCTGTCTGGGTGCTCACCAGCACCAAGCCCTGGCAACACATCACTCCCACCCTTGTCCACCTTCACTGGCTCCAGGTCAAATCCCGCATTCCTTTTAAAATCCTCCTCCTCACCTATAAATCCCTCCAAGCCCATACCCCCAGTACCTATGAGACCTTCTCAACCCCTATATTCCATCCCAGAATCTGCGGTCCACAGACACAGGCCTGCTTTCCATCCCTCACACCAGCCTGTGGACTTTTAGGGATACAGCCTTTAGTGTGGCAGCCCCCACCTGCTGGAACTCTATTCCAGCAGAGATCTGCAACACTACTTCTTTGGACAATTTTAAAAGACCACTGAAAACCTACCTTTTTACTAAGGCCTATGGTCTGTAGTTTTTTTTCTTATCTAGTGTAAAGTGTCATTGAGTTCCTTGAAAGGCACTATACAAAACTAAGTTGTTATTGTTGCCCTCATCCTGCACCACTTTTCCATACTTATCTGCTACTCCCGATTTCCTCATACAACACCACACCTCCTCTCTCGGCACCCTGTCATATGCTTTCTCTAAATCCACAGTATAACTCCTTCTGACCTTCTCTATACTTCTGAGTCAAAACTCTCAAAGCACCCATCACATCTGTAGTGCTCTTTCGTGGTATGCCAGTCTCCCAAAACCATGTGGAAAACTGTGTTATGGTCTGATGAGACCAAGGTTTAACTTGTTGGCCACAATTCCAAAAGGTATGTTGGCACACAAAAAAAACAAAAACAAGAACAACACAGCACATTCCCAATAGAACCCCATACCTATGGTGAAGCAGGTCGTGGCATCGTCATGCTTTGGGAAGTCCTGTTTTTTTTTCAGCCAGACTTGTGACATTAGTTAAAGTAGAGGGAAACATGAATAGATCCAGCCACCAGTCGATTTTGCTGCAAAACCTTCAGGCGTCTGCTGGAAAGACGAAGAGGGATTTCACCTTTCAGCACGGCCACAACAACCCAAGCATACATCCTAATCAACAAAGGAATGGCTTCACCAAAGGACGATCAATGTAGCCCAGCCAGAGTCCAGACCCAAATCCAATTGAAAATCTGTGGGTTGAAGAGGGCTGTGCATAGGAGATGCCCTCGCAATTTGATGAATCTAGAACACTTTTACAAGGTAAATTGGGAAAATATTGTAGCGATCGGTCACTGGACTGATGACGGCTATGCGCTGGGGAAGCGCAAGGGATTATGGGATTGTTAACATTCGTGTTCAAATTGTGTTAATAATGTTCTGTTCATGTTGTGATTATTGTTGTTTGTTTGGGGGTTCGACTGGGTAGACGACCGTTTTATTGACTGTAGGACTGTGGCTAAGACTGGTATTCTCGATAGTGACCTCGTTAGGGGAAGCCATGTTCGCCATGGGGAGGGGCAGAATGAAGGCGCACTCCTGGGGTCATGCAGTGTATGGGACACAGATCGTGTCCCATACACTCTTCTTTGTCTCTTACCTTTCCTTTCACGCCAGCTCCGTTCGGTTCTGACGGCGTGTTAAAATCAAACAGCACTCTTGGGGTCGTGCGTTGTATGGGACACGAGAGTTGCGAATAAGAGATCTCTATCTCCTTCCACGCCGGCTCGCCACATTGGTGTCAGAAGTGAGATTGTGAGAAAGAATGGAGACGGAGATCCAGAGACTGGAGCGGGACATCGAGCAGACCCTTTGGCGTTTGGAAAGCCTGGCGTGGCAAAAGACAGAGTCCGCCAGAGACCAGAGGTTTTCCAGCCCAACTTAATGGCTCCAGTGCACCGCAGTTCCACCGCCCCCTGGAGGCCAGGAGGACCAGTGCCGGACGCCGCCGATCGCCCCCAAGAGGCCAGGAGGATCAGCGCCGGAGAGCAGCTTCCCGCCACCATCTATCGCTCCCTGGGGGTCGGCGAGCTACCGCCGTTCAGCAAGCTCAGAATCCTGGTGCGGCATTGGAGTGCCGCTGCCCGTGGCAGGAGGAACGGGGCCAGATGACGCTGACGGTGGCAGCTGTCTAGACCGCCAGCAACGAGGAGAGGTTGTTCCCGTTGACCACGCAGCGGCAGGAGGCAGACGTGGCCCTTGCGCAGGTGAAGGCCTGGCTGGAGACAGGGCGGCGCCCCGAATGGACAGAGGTGTCCGCTTTGGGGCCTGGGGTGGGGGCCAACCACTCGCAGTGGGGCAACCTTGAGCTCCATGACGGGTTGGTGTACCGGAGGTAGCAAGCTCCCGGATGAGGGAGTGACCCTTGTCCCCAGGTTCTCCAGATGGTCCATGGCTCGTTGGGGGCGGGGCCCTCCGGGAATGCCGGGACCCTCCACCGCCTCCGGGGGCGGTTCTACTGGCCTGGCTGTCGATGCGACGTGGAGCTGCACGTGCACTGCTGCGACTCCTGCACCTGCTGGGCTCCGAAGTGCGGCGGAAGAGGGCCTATGGCACACGGTGCTTTGGGCGGCCTGTTCACCAGCGACAGCCCCCTGGACATTTGAGGGAACTGTGTCTGGGTGATGAGGTCGTCAAGGACAACTGACCCATCAGGTGGGGGCTATTCACCCTTTGCACGTGACGTCACGTCCGACTCGCGGGGAATATGAACGCCATGACGGACGGCAGACGACTTACGATTCTGAGCGCTGTACAACTCAGATAGAGGCTGTGGTAGACCCAGAGACACCACCTTTGGTTGGAACTGGTGACTGTACTGTGGCAATATGCGTAGGAGACCACTCTTCTCCGAAGGGTTTGGGGTTGCATTGTCCAGCTCCTTGTCGAATTTTTCTGTGGCTGCTGTTGACACACCTAATTTTTTCCCAGATGGACCTGAACCTGAACTGACCCGTTTGTACTGTACACCGCAGTGCTTCTTAGCAGGATTTGAGAAATCAATCGATTTCGCCTCCTCGAACAGAGCTTTGCCTGGTTTCAAGGGAGGCTGTCCCCACTGTCGTGACCCATCAGTGCAGCTTCTGTCTTCCAGGTGTTTCACGGCGGAGTCTAGTGCATACAGCCGAGCCGTGATGTGGGAGCAGACCTCTCCAAGGCCTGCTTTACATGTGCAGTGGCCACACACAACGGTTCCATCCTTCTTCACAGACACCCATGGTTTCAGCTGGGTCGCAGACAGAGCCTGACTATGATGGACCTGAAATTACATAGTGCAGGGGGGTCATTCCATGGAAAGTGTTAAGATTAGACTTTGGAAGTTTGAGGTTTTTGATCATAACCAAATATTATATATATATATATTATATATTATATATTTTAACCAAAAATTATGCATTTTTAATTTAATTAACACATTTCATATGAAGAGGGAAGTATTTTTGCTCATAAGAACAATAAAAGTCTGAGATTTATATGTGATATTGTTTAAGTGTTACCTTACATGAATGTGAGAAATGGTAGGAGTGGACATGAGAAAATGATTGTAATTTAACAAAAACAGCTAAAAATATACAAATTGTATATTTATTATTTAATTGTATTTTGCTTCATGCTAACCAGTACAATTGAATCAGTGGCTTCAGACACTGAAAACATTACTGACAGTTTTCTTATGCCTCCTTGTCCCCTTTGAATGTTGTGGACTCAAACTTAACACTTTCTATGGAATGACCCAAATCCTAGCTAGATGGCAAGACTGTGTAACCTACTATGAAATGGCAAGAAAAGTATGAGCTGCTTTTGGTTACAGTCGATTTGAGTTTTGATGGCATCCTAGGGGAAACAGGTTAAAAACATACACAGCTGGCTAGCTATGTCTTACCTTTGCCATTATGAGGTACATCCCCCTGCTGTGAGTGTAGCACCGCGATTCTGTAACCCAACCAGCTACAAAGAACTGGTAAGCATCCAGACTTTTGTATTCTTTTAGGTCAGCACCTGTGTATGGGGACACTCCGTTGGTAACATAGTGGTACAGATCGTGTGGATTGAACTCGGGCAGACTGGACGATTTTGCTAGATCCGTGAACACATCGGTAGGAAAAAGGTACGGGTCGGTAGCTAACCCTGCTATCGCTAGCTTCCTACAAGGTGACTCACTTCACAGGACAACTCCACAACATTACTCTGACTATTGGTAGCCATCACTTAAATTTAAACTATAATAGCTACTCATCCGTCGCAATATTTTGTTTGTTTTTGTTGTTCGCTTTTGAATTTCCCGGTCTATCACTTACTGCCGTCCGTCATGGCGCAGTCTCCCTCGTCACGTGATAATTGTGACGCGTCTGCAAAGGGTGAATACAGCGATCGTGGAAGACGGTCACTGGACTGATGACGCCTATGCGCTGGTGAAGCGCAAGAGATTATGGGACTGTTAACGTTCGTGTTAAAATTGTGTTTTTATAACGTCTATTCATGTTGTGATTATTGTTTGTTTGGGGGTTCGACTCGGACTGGGTAGAAGACCATTTTACTGACTGACTGTAGGACCGTGACTAAGACTGGTGTTGTCGATAGTCACCTTGTTGCCATAGTCATCACCATTAGAATAGGCAAATTTACGTGGCGTTCCAGGGGTCGTGCGGTGTATGGAACACTGAAGCTGTCAATAATTGAATCTTTTGTCTCTTGCCGCTCCTCTCGTGCCAGTTCAGTTCGTTTCTGGCTGCGTATTGAAGTTAAACGGCACTCCCGGGGTCTTGTCGGGTATGGGACATGGGAGTTGCAAATAACAGCTCTCTGCTTCTCATTCTTTCACGCCGGCTCCCCTCAGTACTGTTAAGATGTGTCAAGGTGGTAAAACCGAAAAAGACTCAGTGCTGTAATAAAATCAAAAGGTACTTCAACAAAGTGTGATAGTTTATGGGTATCCACATTTATGCAACCAGGCTACTAAGTTTTTTATTTCAATTTTTTCTCTAAAATTTATTTTTTTCACGTTATTTTTATAGCTTGCAATTCTAAAAAAAGTGGGAAAAAAGCTCAGAAATTAGTTCTCTTGTTTCCATTTTTACATCACAAAAGTGTTTAATGACGAGGAAAAATATAAATAAATTGCTCGGTTAATGTCATACGTTCTCCTTTGTATCTGTGACCGGCTAACTCAGTGGTTCTCAACCTTTTTAGGGTCCTGGACCCCCTGCGTATTTTTGTTCTACCCTGAGGACCCCTCCACCCGATCTTGGGGGAGGGGGGTTGCGATTTGATAGAAACAGTAGAAACTGCATTTTAAATTGCATTATAGCATTTACTCACTACTACTACTACTTTTGGCTGCTCCCGTTAGGGGTCGCCACAGCGGATCATCCGTTTCCATTTCTTCCTGTCTTCTGCATCTTCCTCTGTCACACCAGCCACCTGCATGTCTTCCCTCACCACATCCATAAACCTCCTCTTTGGCCTTCCTCTTCTCCTCTTCCCTGGCAGCTCCATATTCAGCATCCTTCTCCCAATATGCTCAGCATCTCTCCTCCACACATGTCCAAACCATCTCAATCTTGCCTCTCTTGCTTTGTCTCCAAACCGTCCAACCTGAGCGGTCCCTCTAATATAATCATTCCTAATCCTGTCCTTCTTCCTTACTCCCAGTGAAAATCTTAGCATCTTCAACTCTGCCACCTCCAGCTCCGCCTCCTGTCTTTTCGTCAGTGTCATTGTCTCCAAACCATATAACATAGCTGGTCTCACAACCATCTTGTAAACTTTCCCTTTAACTCTTGCTGGTATCCTTCTGTCACAAATCACTCCTGACACTCTTCTCTACCCACTCCACCCTGCCTGCACTCTCTTTTTCACCTCTCTACTGCACCCCCCATTACTTTGGACAGTTGACCCCAAGTATTTATACTCAAATGCCTTTGTCACCTCCACTCCTTGCATCCTGACCATTCCACTGTCCTCTCTATCATTCACGCATAGGTATTCCGTCTTGCTCCTAATGACTTTCATTCCTCTTCTCTCCAGTGCATACCTCCACCTCTCCAGGCTCTCCTCAACCTGCACCCTACTCTCGCTACAGATCACAATGTCATCCGCGAACATCATCGTCCATGGAGACTCCTGCCTGATCTTGTCCGTCAACCTGTCCATCACCATTGCAAACAAGAAAGGGCTCAGAGCCGATCCTTGATGTAATCCCACCTCCACCTTGAACCCATCTGTCTTTCCAACCGCACACCTCACCATTGTCACACTTCCCTCATACGTATCCTGCACCACTCCTACATACTTCTCTGCAACTCCTGACTTCCTCATACAATACCACACCTCCTCTCTCGGCACTCTGTCATAAGCTTTCTCTAAATCTACAAAGACACAGTGCAACTCTTTCTGGCCTTCTCTATACTTCTCAAACAACATTCTCAAAGCAAACATCGCATCTGTGGTGCTCTTTCGTGGCATGAAACCATACTGCTGCTCGCTGATCATCACCTCTCCTCTTAACCTAGCTTCTATTACTCTTTCCCATATCTTCATGCTGTGGCTGATCAACTTTATACCTCTGTAGTTGTTACAGTTCTGCACATCGCCCTTGTTCTTGAAAATCGGTACCAGTATGCTTCTTCTCCACTCCTCAGGCATCCTCTCACTTTCCAGGATTGTGTTAAACAATCTAGTTAAAAACTCCACTGCCATCTCTCCTAAACATCTCCATGCCTCCACAGGTATGTCATCGGGACCAACTGCCTTTCCACTCTTCATCCTCTTCATAGCTGCCCTCACTTCCTCCTTGTTAGTCCACTGAACTTCCTGATTCACTATCCCTACATCATCCAACCTTCTCTCTCTCTCATTTTCTTCATTCATCAGCCCCTCAAAGTACTCCTTCCACCTTCTTAGCACACTCTCCTCGCTTGTCAGCACATTTCCATCTCTATCCTTGATCGCCCTAACTTGCTGCACATCCTTTGCAGCTTGGTCCCTCTGTCTAGGCAATCGGTACAAGTCCTTTTCTCCTTCCTTAGTGTCTAACCTGTCATACAACTCACCATACGCCTTTTCCTTTGCCACCTCTCTCTTTGCTTTACGCTGCATCTCCTTGTACTCCTGTCTACTTTCTTCATCTCTCTTACTATCCCACTTCTTCTTTGCCAACCTTTTCCTCTGTATAATTTGCTGTACTTCCTCATTCCACCACCAAGTCTCCTTGTCTTCCTTCCTCTGTCCTGATGACACACCAAGTACCTTCCTAGCTGTCTCCCTCACTATTTCTGCAGTGGTTGTCCAGCCATCTGGCAACTCTTCACTACCACCCAGTGCCTGTCTTAACTCCTGCCTGAACTCCACACAACAGTCTTCCTTCTTCAACTTCCACCATTTGATCTTCGGCTGTGTCTTCACTCGCTTCCTCTTCTTGGTCTCCAAAGTCATCCTACAGACCACCATCCGATGCTGCCTAGCTACGTTCTCCCCTGTCACCACCTTGCAGTCTCCAATCCCTTTTAGATGGCGCCTTCTACATAAGATATAGTCCACCTGTGTGCACTTTCCTCCACTCTTGTACGTCACCCTGTGTTCCTCCCTCTTCTTGAAATATGTATTCACCACAGCCATTTCCATCCTTTTCGCAAAATCGACCACCATCTGTCCTTCCATATTTCTCTTCTTGACTCCATACCTTCCCATCACCTCCTCATCACCTCTGTTCCCTTCACCAACATGTCCATTGAAGTCCGCTCCAATCACCACTCTCTCCTCCTTGGGTACCCTCTCCACCATGTCGTCCAACTCACTCCAGAATTCTTCTTTTTCATCCATCTCACATCCAACTTACGGGGCATATGCGCTGATAACATTCAGCAATAAACCTTCAATTTCCAGCTTCATACTCATCACTCTGTCTGACACTCTCTTCACCTCCAGCACGCTCTTGACATACTCTTCCTTCAGAATGACCCCTACCCCATTACTCCTCCCATTCACACCATGGTAGAAGAGTTTGAACCCACCTCCGATACTCCTGGCCTTACTCCCCTTCCACCTGGTCTCTTGCACACACAGTATGCCTACCTTTCTTCTTTCCATCATGTCAGCCAGCTCTCTCCCTTTACCAGTCATAGTGCCAACATTCAAAGTTCCAACTCTCACCTCCACATGCCTACCCTTCCTCGTCTCTAGCTGCCTCTGGACATGCTTTCCCCCTCTCCTTCTCCTTCGCCCAACAGTAGCATAGTTTCCACCGACACCCTGCTGGTTAACAGTACCGGTGGCGGTCGTTGGTAACCCGGGCCTCGACCGATCCGGTATGTAAGTCTTATTTATGATCCGCATATTTCATTTGGCAAAGATTTTACGCCGGATGCCCTTCCTGACGCAACCCTCCCCATTTGTCCGGGCTTGGGACCGGCACTAAGGATGCACTGGCTTGTGCATCCTCAGTGGCTGGGTTTATAGCATTTATTCACTCTTTGGGGCAAAAATAAGAGGTTTCAGTTGTAACTTAGATATAGTTAACAAAACAGAATTCTTATGCAGTAACGTTCAGATATATGTAACAAAACAGAATATGTATTCAGTAACTTTCAGATATATGTAACAACAGAATTTTTATGCAGTAACTTTTAACAATGCAAACGGGAGCGAGATCTCTTATTAAAATACAATAGATTACACTTGTGAAACAGATGTAATTAGAGAAAAAAGTCCTGTTACCCTTTATAGTTTAGGTAGATAAAGGTCTCAGTCACATTTGAGTAAAATAATCCTATTTCTATAAATGTCATAGGATCTTTTTTTTAAAGATATTTTATTTTCACGGACCCCTTGCAATTACACCACGGACCACTAGTTGAGACCCCTGGTTGAGAAACACTGGGCTAATTGATTACGGCGGCCTTGCTTATTTCATGTGGTTCTGTACGGTGGCCCTGAGGGTCAAAACACTACATAACTGACGTGATTCTTCTTCTTCCTGGTGTTTATTGGCTGTTGGCAAACAACGAAATGGTGCATTACCGCCATCAGCTGGAATGGAGTGTTTCTGAAGTCTAAATGGGGTGCCATCTTTAACCACTTTTCTGTTACGTAAATGGTACTGCGTCATGCGTCACATATGTGCGACAGTTTGTCATATTTATGCGGCAGCGCCGTGATACGCCTGAAGCACAGCAACTTCCATTGTAGCAGAGTGAGTAATTACAGCTTTTTCGACGGGAATTGTTAGAACGTTGACTACGTGGTAGACGAGTCTATAGAAAAAAATTGTAAATTGGATGTATTTTTTATTTGTTTGCTAACTATGCATTTCAAATTCGGGTCTGTCGTTATCAAAATATCCAGCAATCGAGCTAGCGTTAGCATCGTTACGAAGCTCCCACACACTGGCCTAGCCAGTGTTAGTAATGTTTGTTAGCTTGGCCTTCCAGCTCACCAGTTTCTCTTAGCTTACTATGTGTACCCCTTGAATTAATCCGTCTTTCCAATTTTATAAGACATCATAATTCACAAGTAAAGGTATTTTAGGATATCTTGTTGACCTTTTGCTGTCAGTCTGTTGGGCATACATTAATCCGTGACTCAGCCCGCCTAAGAAAGTTCAATGTCCGACCAATGGCAATTTGAAATATATACTCGCCAAACGCGATCTTAAAACACTTTACTGTTTCGCCAATTAGACTGCTGATGTTATTGTTGTACTTTAACAGGTCGGCACGCTCAGCACGGGACATCGTTGAACCATGGATGCCGGTGTACCGCCACCAATGTGGGACGAGCATGAGGCCTACAAGGAACTCCTCTACTGGGACAGCCTTATACAGCATGGCCATCGACTCCTTCCACATGACTTTGACAGGTTAGCAAAAACTAGGTTGCAAAAACGACTCTATAACACCGTGTGGATCATAGACTGTATGCATATTTTAAAGTAATGACATAGCTGCAAGTTATTCCATAATTAGACCTTTACCAACATTTGTGGCTCTCTTGGGCAGGTTACTCTCCAGAATGCGGTACTTTTTTTTGCTGCATACCAAATCATCAAACCTGCTTATTTTTCTATAGGCTTTTCTCCCTGTTTAATCTTCTAGGACAATAATTAGCATACGTCATCAAATCAATGCAGGTACATACACCGCTAACATAATCATAGTACTGACACACATGGTACAAGGGTGATGGGATCTTAGATACAGTACACAACTTAACATTCTGTAGTATACAGCATAAATGAGTAAACTCTCTCTGAACATAAAGATATAGTTCTGTTTCTGAATGATCACATTACAATGAAAAGATGACAAAGCTGAAATATAGTAAGCATAATATATTGCAGCGAATAAGGGGGGCGACAACGTTAACCAGTCGACTAAAGGGTCCGACCCGTTAACCAAGGGCTAACGTGTCTACTTATCTGTGCACGTTACAATATATAACAGAAAATAGTAATAACAACAGTAATAACAACATGGGAAGATATGCCATCAATAATTAAAATAAGTAAATTAAGGAACTTTGCCTAAATCAAGGTTTGCAAAAACGAGTACACCCTTGATTAAATTCTACAAATATGTAATATTTTAGTGTGTCCCTCATTACTGTTTAGTACACCACTCACCCTTCTTGGCATCAAATGTACAAGCTCACGACATACTGTCACATCTATCCTGTTCCAGTCCTGATGACCTCCTTGGGTGCCTTGATGTTTGATAGGGAGTGCTGCTCAACTTGTCTCTTCAAAATTCCACACAGGTGCTCAATAGGGTTGAGGTCGAGTGACATACTTGGCCACTGCAGCACTTCAACCTTGTTCTTCCTTAAGAATGCAGTAGTGGTGTTGGAAGAATGTTTAGGGTGATTGTCATTGTGGGATTAGGCATGCGTTAATGTGGACCATCGGTGTTGTAGGGGCTCTGTTGTAAATTGACATTTTTGTCTAATTTTTGGCTACACTTTTAGATCCTGGTTGTTTTACCTATATATTTTAATTTATTTTTTTTAGTCATTGGACCTTTGGATCTTAAGTTCGACTGCTGCTAGCTTCACTAGGTTTATTTTTAGCCTGGTGGCTAGGCTAGCCGGTTGCTTTTATTTAGGATTTTAAGCGTTTTGTACTTCTACAGATTTTTATGCCAATTTTCCTGCTAATTGCCTGACAACAAACATGGCCGTGTGTGTGGATTGCCATCCTACCTTTGCAAAATTGAAGACTGACATTACCCGACTGCAGGTTGAACTCAGGGAGAAGGACAAGTTAATCCTGGACCTATCATCCGTTGCCACAGCACAGTCAAAACATCTCTCTCTCCTGGGCAATCAGAGGGGCGCCAGGCCATTCTGCCTCCCAGACCATACAGCATTGGCACAGGTCAATGATACCACTATTCCGTGGTCTGGAGGTGAAGCGATCCACTCTGCAGGCCTCTCTACCCTGGGGGAGGATGTGTTGCTCAGCCTTGGAGCAAAACCTAAGACCCAAGTTTGCTCAATGCCATCCATCCTAGAGCCTTAGGTCCAGGTTAATAACAGTAAACCCTGCCAGGGTAAACACCGCCTCCACCCACTTTTAAATGAGGCCTTCCAGCTTGGAAATAAATTTCAAGTTTTAGAAAATCTTACCTCCCCAATTCCCCTGGTGCATCCTGATCTGGCTGGCTGTCCTTCCTCAGCTGCCCCTCCTGACCTTCCAGCAAATGGATTTGACATTCTGGACACCAAAGACTTTCTTCTGCTGACCAGTGTGTTGCATCCAGAAGCGGAATGCTCACCATCGCCGGCTACTGCTCACTGCCCCAGATCCTGAAAAGAAACCTGAGCTGTTCAACATAAGTTGAAGGAGGCAGTGTCCAAACTTTGCCAGCTCTAAACTGGTCACCCGTGCCATCCCCCTGGTGCTGTATCCCCCACACTGACTGAGAGCCCCCATCCACTGGTGTATGATGGTCAGGTGCACTCTTCTACTGCACCCATTCCACAGCCACCTTCTGTTCTGGTTCTGGGTGACTTTATCATCAGGGATGTCAGGTCCAACAGGGCTGCAACACACTACTTTCCAGGTGCCAAGGTAAATGACATTCTGGTAGAACTTCCTAGTCTGCTATCCCAGTGTATCTGTGTTGAGAAGGTTGTTATTCACGTTGGCACAAATTACATTCCACGGTAGCAGTTGGAGTTTAAAATCAGATTTCACGTGTCTTTTTAACCTTCTAAATCTTAACAAGAAGGAAGTTTTTATCTCTGGCCCACTTCCCAATTCCGGCTGTGGCATTGGTCGTTTTAGCAGACTTTTGCAGCTTCACACATGGCTTCAGTCACAGTACTCTCATTTACAATTTGGTTTTATTGACAGTTTTAGTCTGTTCTGGGAGTGCTCTTCTATTTTTTAATGTGGTGGACTCCATCCAAATTGAGCAGGCTCATGACTGCTGGCTGCAAATGTGTTTTATTCCATTGTCTCCAACTCTTGTGTTTGTGCTATGGACAACAACATTTGGTACCCGCACACAGGTGTGGACAGTTTCGTCACTATTTGACGTCCACAGGGACAGAGTGCTTTCAATTTTGGTTCCACAGTAAGCCATACCCATTCAAGTCCTTTGGTGAGTTCAATCCATCATACTAATGACTGTCACTCTGCCATACTAATTCCTGTAATAATAAACCATAGACACAGACCCTGTAATCTCCCTGTAACATACAGGGATCTAAACAATTTAGTACCAGTTCGATTTCAATTATCAGTCCCCCACAAAGCCATGCACTTCGGACAATAAAAATGGCTACATTAAATGTCAGGTCACTAACTAATAAGTCATTTTTAGTTAATGATCGTATGAGTACCCACAACTTGGACCTCACCCTAATGACCTGGCTGGATAGAAGTGGCAGAGTCGCACTCATTGAGATTGCACCTCCTGGCTTCAAATTCATCCATACCACCAGATCTGATAAGAGATGCGGTGGAATAGCTGCTGTCTTCTCTGATTCCTATAGCTGCAAGGAAATCTCCCTTGGGGAATTCATGTCTTTTGAATACCTTACCTTTACTATACATTGTAATGCTGTGATTTTAATAATTACTGTTTATTGGCCACCAAAATTTAAACATGGCTTTCTTGATGAATTTCGGAGCTACTGTCTATGATTTCCACTGATTATGATTGTTTCATCATCTTAGGTAATTTTAATATTCATGTTGACAATCAAACAGACCCCGATACTAGAGACCTAATTAGCTTACTAGAGGCATTTGTTCTCACTCAGCATGTTTCTGGACCGACTCACAATGAGGGGCATACTCTGGACCTTAGACATATCAAAAGGACTTAATATTACTGTATCCTGTGTCATGGATGTTGCTATCTCAGATCACTGTTGTATATTTTTTGATGTCTGCTTTTCCTGTACAACAGAAGAGCACTTGAATAATCAAAAAATGCATCATTGATGATGATACAATTGAAGCCTTTAAGAAAACTGTAAATGAGTTGTCGCCATTCATGGCATCACAAACTGAGGATCTTGTGAACGACTTCAACTCAAAAATACGAAATATCTTTTGACAACATTGCACCTGTTAAAACCAAAAACAGAAAAACAAAAAACCCCTTGGAGATGGGGAGGTTTGGGCAGCTTAAGAGAGTATCGCAAGGCAGAACAACAGTGGAGAAAGACTAAACTTCAGGTTCACTGTGAAATTTACAAGGATAGATTGAACAAGTACAGCAAAGAAATTAAACAGGCCAGACAGTCTTTTTTTCTCTAAAATCATTAATGAAAACATTAACAATAGTAAAGTGCTTTTATCTACTATCAATCGTCTTATTAATCCACCATCTCCATGTAAATGTGAGCAATTCGCTGCATTCTTCAGTAACAAATTGCCATTAGACGGAACATTAGTGCCTCAAGATCCAGTAATGAACCTACCCTCCAGTTCTCCATACATATCACTGACTCAATTTCTCCAAGTCTTATCATTTTTGAATTTCTGTATCACTTCTGCTACTCCTCTTGTACCCTTGTCCTCTTTTGTGCAATAAAATAATTTTCTTTCTCAAGTCTTCAGGCAATTCTCTCCAATGTGGTGCCATTGCTGTCAGCATTATGCCTGAGAGTGATTCAATGGGTTAAGTACCAATATTAATTGTCAACCAATTACACCTATTTGAGTGTGATGGTTCAACAGACTTATCTGCTAATCAGTTGCCCTTAACTAGCATAAGAAAAACGTTTTCATTAAGTTTTATTATGTAACTTTCAGGAGGGTGTACTTTTTTGCAACATGGCCTTTATCATTTTGATAAGAAAATCACATTTTCCTGTTTAGTATTGACATGTTTCATTGGTAACTGATAAATCAGTTGCTGGAACATTACATCAAATATAGGAACTAGGCTTGCAGATTTTGTGTATTTTCCTTAACCGATAGCCGATTACGTTCACAATCAATAATTGATTAATCATCAATAAGATACACATGCACGTCTGTTTCTCAGTTTGTTTTATTTAAACAATTCCTACGGCACATTAGTTATGTGAAACATTAATTCATAATGCACGAACAGAATATATAAGGCTCTCCCTCGAAGCGGCTGCTTTTGTCCGCCTGTTCTTATTACAATTGGCGCCGCCAAACAAAACAATGTCAAATGGGGCACAATTACTGCCATTAGTAGACTAACAAGGCAGGCCAAATCAAACCAAAATTGCTGTATAACAGGAAAAGAAAAATACTCCAGACCTCTCCACAATAAACTCAAATCCTTCTGGTTTGTATTTAAGAAAATGAACACGTCATTGCCCCTTGCTCTGTTCTTCCAGTAGTTTTTCTGAACTGCAAAGGTGAAGCACGCCCTCTTGTGGTATAAAAGTTAATAGATATGAGTTCTGGAGACATGGTGCACAAAACATATGTTAATAATAATAATAATAATCATTGTTGGTAATAAGGATTTAACCAAATTTTAACAGCAGTTAATGGATTGATTAATCATCTCATCTCATCTTCAGCCACTTTCCGGGGTCAGGTCGCGGTGGCAGCAAGCTAAGTAGGGCACTCCAGACGTCCCTCTCCCCAGCCATGCCATCCAGCTCCTCCTGGGGGATCCCAAAGCGTTCCCAGGCCAGATTGGACATGTAATCCCTCCAGCGAGTTCTAGTTCTACCTGGGGTCTCCTCCCAGTTGGCCGTGCCCGGTAAACCTCCAAAGGAAGGCGCCCAGGAGGCATCCTAATCAGATGCCCGAACCATCTCAACTGGCTCCTTTCGATGTGAAGGAGCAGCAGCTCTACTCCAAGCTCCCTCCAGATGTCCGAGCTCCTCACCCTATCTCTAAGGCTGAGCCCAGACACCCTACGGAGGAAACTCATTTCAGCCACTGGTATCCGTGATCTCACCCTTTTGGTCACTACCAAAAGCTCATGACCATAGGTGAGATTGGAACGAAGATTGACTGGTAAATTGAGAGCTTTGCCCTCCGGCTCAGCTCCTTCTTCGCTACAATGGTCCAGTACAACGTCCGCATTACTGCTGATGCTGCACCAATCCACCTATCAATCTCCCACTCCATCCTACCCTCACTCGTGAACAAGACCCCAAGATACTTGAACTTCTTCACTTGAGGCAACAACTCATCCCCAACCTGGAGGGAGCAATCCACCATTTTCCGGATGATTAATCATCAACATCCCTAATAGCAACCCCAAATATGTATTATTTGTAAAGAGAGATAGCGGAATTTGTTTGGTTTGAGAGCGGGTGTACTCATTTATGCTGTGTACTTTACATAGATAAATTCAACAGACAATAGGCCACAGCTGCATACCTGAATTCCCAGCAATTGTCATGTCATTATCAAAGAAAGTTGAATCAGATCATCTGAATGCGTTTATTGACAGATATGTTTCATCACTCATCTAAGTGACCTCTTCAGTCTAAACTGACTGCAGGTATCCCCACCCCTTATAAACAATGCAGTTGCATAACGACCGAAACCAACGACCAGTTTCATATGCAAATATAGGCGTGACCAATAACTATAGTTACAATTGCCATGTGTACTATTCACAGAGGGAATGTTTGCTATCACAGCATTGTAAGATGGGGATGGTCGTTCCCTCTTCGCATAGTCTTGTGATTACTCCTTTCAAAGGCTGAAACTAGTCTATATATCATGCCCTAGTTTTGTTCTCACAACATCGTTAGCCTGCTGGGTTAAATAAATACATTTTGGCCCAGACAGTATAAAGAAGGCCTCATCATTTGGCTTTTAAATTTCACTGCTATGGGGATGACACCCAGCTTTATCTATCCACCAAGCCTACCTCCACTCTTCCACCCACTTCCCTTTCTGACTGCTTACTAGAAATTAAATCCTGGTTTTCCTACCACTTCCTCAAAATTAGTGACAAAACCAAGGTCCTCCTAGTAGGTACTAAATCTACTTTGGCTAAACCTGATAGTTTTTCTCTAACTATTGGCAATTCTATAGTTCCTCCATCACCTCAGGTTAAGAGTTTGGGTGTCATCTTGGACAGCACATTATCTTTTGAAGCTCACATCAGCAATGTTACTTGGTCTGCATACTTCCACCTGCGCAATATTAATCATCTTCGTCTGTCACTTACACCTAACAGCACCACCATACTCATTCATACCCTGGTTACATCCCGTATTAACTACTGCAATTCTATCCGTTTTGGTCTTCCCCTCATGTATCTTCATAAACTTCGATTGGTCCAGAATTCAGCTGCCCGTATCATTACCAGAACTCCTTCCATAGATCATATCACTCCTGTTCTTCAGCAAAACCATTGGCTCCCTGTTAAATACCGTATTGACTTCAAGATCCTGCTTCTCACCTTTAAGGCCCTTAATAACCTAGCTCCTTCATATCTTTCTGAACTCCTTCATATCCACACGCCCCCCCGCACTCCCAGATCCTCTTCTGCTCTCCAACTCACTACACCATTGGCCTGCTTGACTACCATGGGGTCTAGAGCCTTCAGTCATTCTGCCCCCCACCTATGGGACTGTCTCCTACAAGACATTCGCAACATTGACTCTCTTTCAACCTTCAAATCCCATCTCAAAACGTACCTTTTCAAACTGGCATATTCAGTCTGATCCACGCTTCATCGAGTTTTGTGCAGATGATGATTTTATACTTATCTGTTGTATTACATTTTTATTGTCTACCCTGCTTTGTTTTGATCTTATGCTGTCTGATACAGTGCTGCTTGTTTTTTTTGTGTTTTTTTTTAACTGTGTTCTGTGAGGTGTCCTTGAATGCTCTGAAAGGTGCCCACAAATAAAATGCATTATTATTATTAAATCACTGCATGATTGGATTAACGATCAAAAAAATGCCGATGAGATGTTAAGTTAGAAGGATGATGTATACAGCCTGTTTAGGCCCTGGTTTTACTGAAAAATAGCACTTACTTTCCTCAACTTGAATCCTTTTCCCTATAGATATGAAGATCTGCGTTACTGGTATGACTGCCTATGCTATGAGGAGGAGCTTAGGCAGTTCCATAACTACATCGCTGCCATTGAAGAGTTTGAGGAGGCACAGCATCATGAGGTTCTTGCTTTGCTTGTTAGATACTTATTCACCATATGAACCATTGAGCCATTATTGGTTTTTACCTCTGATGTTCAAATTCCCACATTAAGTCAGAATTCAAAGTTTGAGCAACTTTTTTTTTCCTCCAGCCATATCTCCACATTTTTGCCCATAATGTCTGATGTTCCTTTTTACCAGAGTGCCGTCAAAATAGAACCTTCCATATGCTGTTTTCCAACAAATTGTTTTTCCCCTTCCAGTCCCTTTTATAGTTTCCACATCCTTTTATGGTCTCTTGTTGACCCAGATGACTAAGCCCCACTGGAACATTTTGAGCATAACATTGAAGTGGACAATAAAAGCAGAAACGATTTCTGAAAATGCTTTTCCTCATTACAAAGGGCTTCCATCAGCTACTTAGGTGCTATAATTATCATCTGATTATAGCCTGTTTATAAAATTGTATACATGAATATATTATAACGTTTTCCCATTACACCTTTGTAAACATGATTTACCTACTCGCTGATTCCCCTTTAAGGTCCCTGCAATGCGCCCTGCGCCCTTGCGGCCATACGACCGCCACATAATGGCCAAACATACTGCGGTGTACCCCTCTGCAGAAGAACTGGAGGTGATACAAACTGTTATCTCCCATGTGGAGTGTGCTCTCAAGGCTGTCTCTGACAAGCTGGATGAGCAGAAGGGGACTATGGAAAAGGACACTCAAGAAAATCCAGAGGAAAAGAGGTAAATGAAACATCCAAATGCTGTTTTCAGACATGGAAGCAGCTAGACTGTAGCTATAATGAGAAGAGCATGGTGATGTTAGGGAAAGCCACATGTCGGTGAGATGGTTGAGGGTTGGATGCACAGGGTGTGTTTGCTGGCTGTGTAACTTCCGAAGAATTTGTCTTTCTAAGAGAAGCAAATTTTGGCTGTTTTCCCGAAAACAATTGATCTTCATTCCACTTTTCCTCCTCGCTTTACATCATTAAGTGGTGAAAAGTCACAGCGTCCCCTGCTTGGAGTCATGAGGGTAGGGCTGGTTGCCAAAGGGCTGCTGTTGAAGGGGGACACGGACCTGGAATTGGTACTACTTTGCGCCAACAAGCCCACTGTCACTCTGCTCAGTCAAGTGGCTGAAATGCTCGCTAGTCAATTAAAGGTAAGACTAAATTTGCCCCTTCTCTGATGTCTGAGCAGTTTGATAACCAGAAATTCAACAGAATGTCAATTTTCCTCAGTCAGTTGACATCAGAATAATGTAGAGATTGTCAAATTGTAAGATATAAAAAATATCAGTTTTTCATGCTTTGTCTTTAATCTGGTCTTTTAGGATGTTACAGAGGATAAATATGAAATAATCCAAAAGCCAGAGGATGCAGCCATTGTTGTAACAAGCACCAAAGAGTTTGTGATGACACTCACCATCCACCTGACATCACCTGTGGTCAGGGTGGACACAAAGGGTGAAACTAATGAACAAGAAGGTATGCATCATGACCTGACCTCAAAGAAACCACGTATCACTGGCGAAGTCCTGTATCCCAGCAGGCCATAGTATAGATCCACAACTGAGCTTTGTTCTCCTCACAAAGCAAGCCCTGTACTGCTCCACTAATTCGTAACTCTGCTCCCTGCAACGATGTAAAAGTTGTCGCTGCTGTTCATTCATGATATGTAGAAATCAGTGAAGCTGTACAGTGATTGCCTAAACCGTATACAAGTGAACAACCAATGAACGATGAACATTGGTTCTTCACTTGCTCAAGAGTTCTGTCGTCGCTTTGCAACAAAATGGCAGTTGCCAGACTAAAATGGCTGTGTTTTCATTGGTGCATTTGTAAATGGTTTTGATGACAATGTCTGTCGTAGTCAACTTCTTTATTCTTGGTTGATTTTAGTCAAGTTTAAATTGAAGGCCTCTTAAGAACTACAAGTCAAACCGCGCAGTGCATGTGTAATATGCAGAAGTTGTACGTTTGGCTCTTACTGCAGCAAAACTGATTTGGCAAAAAGGGCATTTCTTTTGCTCTCCCAGGAAAAGTCTCAATACACCTAGAAACAAAGAAATCAGAGGTGCAAGTAAATGTTGTCTCTCTGAAAATATCTGAGTGTTGTTAAGAGTTTTAGTTTTATTGTGTGAAGGAGCATTTGAGAAACAAATTAATATGAGCACTTGTTAAGGTCAGCAAGATGACACTGAAGCCAGTTAAGCTTTACTGAATCTTCAAGAGGCCTACTCTAAGTCTAAGTCAGAGTCTTAGCCAGATTTAGGTCAAGGATTCTTTCAGTTTTGCTGCAGTGTGGAGAAGACTTCCAGACTTTTGAAATGCTTCTGTTTTACAACTTAATGCCTTGTAGTGTGTCAAGTTTTTTAGGGACGCTGGACCTTTGACCAACTGGACACACTGTCTCAGAAGGGGAGCTAAGCAGCAAACCCAAGCTAAGGGGTAAAGGAAAGGGTAGTTTATTGTAAATGAATGACATTGGACACAAAACGGCAATGAGAGAGGCTGTAAAGTCATTAATATTTATAGTAGGACTCCATATACACAAGATGCTCTCACGTACACTCACAGTGTAAAATTTAGGTTGAGTCTGATGGGTGACTGTCTGACTCCTTGGGACCATAGATTTTTTACAATAGGTACACAGACCCCCTTTTCCTATCTGCTGGTGCTTTGGGGGAAGCTGCTGCTCCCTCAGCTGCGAGACAGAACCAACCCCCTTGGTCAAACTGTACCTTGTCTTCTTACCCCACCACGTCAATAGAAACGCGAACAGTCAACGATCCGCCGGATGTTCTGGACAGGCAGAAATGCCTAACTGCCTTGGCGTCTCTCCGCCACGCAAAGTGGTTCCAGGTTTGCAACCCCGTCCTTACTTGTACATAAAGTTCAAGTCCTTAACTCTTTGATACCTCTCTTGACTATTTCTGCTCCCTGCATTTACAGACTGCATTTTACTTTTAAACGCAGGTCTGAGTTTCATCATTAAAATTATATTACAATTTAGTTTTACTTTGCAATTTCAAGGAATCTTATTCATTGACTGATGTAGAGATTGTTGAGCAGGTCAATACCATTGGGTTGTATCACAAGATTTAGACAATTCATTGGTTTAGCCATTGGGTTTTGATGGGATACAACACTGTCTCCATTCTTTTACTTGATGCAGTATTCCTGATGAAGTGTGACCTTCTCAGAAGCCTTGTGAAAATGTCCTCCATTACATTATCTATGTGACAGAGCTTTTTTAAAAAAAAATTATTTCAACTGCACCACTGCCGTGAATACTACCTCATTACATAAAGCTATCCCTCGTTTGTTCTAATGCTCTTCAGGAATATTGTATCTAGACAAGTCTAGTAACACCAAGAGATGTTACCTTTCAGAGGTGATGACTTCTCTAATTTAACTGGCTCATGTGTGTCCCACAGGCCAAACTCAACGACCTGAAATCTGCAGTCATTGTGATCAGGATCATGAGGGACTTGTGTAACCGTGTTCCTGCCTGGGCTCCACTGTTAGAATGGGTGAGGATTCAATTGCATAACAGCCGATGCAGTTAAAAACCTGTTGCTGCCCATTCTGCTCTACGTTTTTGTGTCATCCTGAGTATGAATGAAAATATTTGTTGATGTTTATGAAACATTTGTTGTCATGGGATGTTTTCTTCTTGCGTGGCTTCTCATAAACCTACTGGCATGTGGAATTTGAGAATTGAAAAAGAACCTGAAGCTTGGCAGGAATATTGATATGAACCCCACAGAAAGTTTATCAAACGAGTTCCTTTTCAATGGGATGACTGTCCTTAACGTCAACCACATCAACTTTCCATTTAGTGATCGGTTTTATTTACCAACCAAAGGGGAAAGTTCTTTTAACTTTTTTTTTTTTGTCTTGGATTTTGCCCCCTTGTCCTCCCCAATTACCCCACTCTTCCAAGCCATCCCGGTTGCTGCTCCACCCCCTCTGCCGATCCAGGGAGGGCTGCAGACTACCACGTGTCTCCTCCGATACATGTGGAGTCGCCAACCGCTTCTTTTCAACTGACAGTGAGGAGTTTCACCAGGGGGATGTAGCACATGGGAGGATCACACTATTCCCCCCAGCCCCCCCCCCCAAACAGGCGCCCCGACTGGCCAGAGGAGGCGCTAGTGCAGCTACCAGGACACATACCCACATCCGGCTTCCCACCCGCAGACACAGCCAATTGTGTCTGTAGGGACGCCCAGCCAAGTTGGAGGTAACACGGGGATTCAAACTGGCGATCCTCGTGTTGGTAGGCTACGGAATAGATTGCCATGCCACCCAGATGGCCTTCTTTCAATTATTTCTAAGATACTTTATTGAAATGACTGACTAGATTTAATTGAGTAAGATGCTTAAATAATGCTGGCTACTAGGAAGTGTCTTATTGGAGTGGACAAACATGGCAGTCACAAAGTTTACTAGACAGAAGTTCTTGATAGTTCAGTGGTATTAATTCATTTATTTTCATAACCACCAGAAATGTCGAAGTGGAAACCTAATCGTCATTCACCCTATGGAGTTTATCTCATTTCTGCACCCTGACAAGTGAAACAAATGACTATAACTAGCCATGTTTTGAAATGAGCAAGATCATTTAAATTGTGTTTCTGTTCTGAATTATTGATATTGTCTCTGCTTAGCCTCTTGAACTGCTAGTTGAAAAGGCCCTTGGGACATCTGACAGGCCAATGGAAGCCGGTGAGGCATTTCGCAGAGTTTTAGAGTGTGTTGCTTCTGGAATCCTTTTGAAAGGTAAGCTTATTTATTTATTTATTTATTTTAAAAAAATTTTGGGGGGGTCATCAACATAAATGTTGAGACTTTACATAACCATATCAGACTAATTGACTGTGCCCTGTGCAAAGATGGCCCGGGAATTAAAGATCCATGTGAGAAAGAGATGGTTGACGCCATTGTCCATCTTGAACCACAGCAATGTGAAGACATCACACGTAGTGCTCAGGTAAGGCAAGACTGATGATAGATGCTAATTCAAAGTACTCGTGGAATTTTGCCTTAACTGTGATACTTTCTGTAGCATGCCTTGAGGCTGGCTGCATTTGGACAGATCCACAAGGTGCTTGGGATGGACATGCTGCCAGCTAAACCAAACAGAGCATTAAAACCTAAAGATTTCACAGGTAGCCAACCACTACTTTAATTTCTTATTTCCCTTTGCTGGTTTCAACTCAAGGTTAATTGGACCATTTTATGTTTGAATATTTGAAAGTCCATCATTAATGGCCACTTGGATGTGGTGTGACAGAAATGTAAGTTTCATGATGCGCTTGATGTGAGGATCAATAAAACATGCATGAAAACATCCATTGTCAAGATCTGTTTGCCATTCATGTGTCTCCCAGCTCAGATGGCTTCCTCTGGGAATGTTATGCTGCCAGCTAAGAGACCTTACACGGAAGTGGATGAAGCGCGAGATGACAACCCACTCAACAGCAAGCAGAGGAAGTTTCTTAAGTTCCAGAAGCATCAGCGTTTACAGAAGAAGTCATGTTCGTTTTGCTCAATGCCTTCTGCAGTTCAAATCATCCACTTTAATTTATATTTATGTATTCATGTTTACCAGTGCCTATTCTCTCTCCCTCTCACAGTTGTAGATGACTTGTGTATGAATGCCGTGATGCGACTTAACCAGTACAAACCCGGTGTGGATTATAGACTTATATCTCAGACGGGTCCAGTCCATGAGCCAGTTTTCACAATGGCTGTAGATTTAATTGGGAAGACCTATGAAGCCACTGGGCCCTCTAAACGAGCCGCCAAGCTTAATGTAGCAACCAAGGTAAGGCTTGCCTTGTGCCCATTCCTCCCACTGAGCCACATTCATGTTCAAATCTTCAATTTCTAATTGCCTGCATTGCATTCCATTTCATGCCACAAAGGTTTTGCAGAATACCATGCAGTGAGTTTTCATGATTTTCATGATTCTCACTGCTTTTTTTTTTAAGAAGTAAATTGAGTGCAGGCTTAATGACTTCATCTGGGATCACATTTCATGTTAACTCTTGTCTTTCTCAGGTCCTGCAGGAACTTGGGCTTCCTACAGGTTCAGAATCTAAAACAGAATCCATTGGTGGGGGCAGTGGAAATCAGGCATCACGCAGCAGCACAACAGCAGACTCTACTGCACTAGAAGAAGTAAGCACCTCCTTCTCAACTCAGTTTTCAGCATTGTATATCCTTATCATCAACCTCATCATGCCCAATATATAACTATTCCTTTTTTTCTTTTTACTCAGACTAAATACTCTTTGAATGTGGCTTAATGGGTCGAGAGCTTGTGTCATTTTGATTTAAAGAATGCTTCATTTTAACTTATGAACAGATTGTCCAGGGTCCTCTCTTGACCAAGAATGGGAAGAATCCTGTTATGGAACTGAATGAGAAGCGCCGTAGCCTGAAGTATGAGCTCTCCTCAGAAACAGGCGGCTCCCATGAAAAGTGCTTCATCATGGAGGTGAGCCAGTGGCCTAACTCACCCTACAGAGCTACTCTGTCTCCATGAAATGAAAATAATATTTGTAGTGTATTTCTTTCAGTGAGCTACTACTACTTTCGGCTGCTCCCATTAGTAACGGGACTATCTGTTTCCATTTCTTCCTGTCCTCTGCATCTTCCTCTTTCACACCAGCCACCTGCATGTCCTCCCTCACCACATCCATAAACCTCCTCTTTGGCCTTCCTCTTTTCCTCTTCCTTGGCAGGTCCAAGGGAAAGGAAAAGAGACTGCCCCCCGAATTCGCTACCAATGTAGCGAATTCGGGCGGCAGTCATGGACCGCCACATCCGGGACGCGAACCTAGATCTCCCGCATCGCGGGCGACAATGTTAACCAGTCGACTAAAGCATCCTTCTCCCAATATACCCAGCATCTCTCCTCCACACATGTCCAAGCCATCTCAATCTTGCCTCTCTTACTTTGTCTCCAAACCGTCCAACCCGAGCGGTCCCTCTAATACAACGATGGCTAACCATGTGCCATGGAGAGCCATGTGTTTGCAGGTTTTCATTCCAGCCTGACTCCACACCAGGTGATTTCACTGATCCATTCTTCCTCTTTGGTTGAAGGGCTGCTAATCAGTGAAATCACCAGGTGTGGAAAACCTGCATACACATGGCTCTCCATGGCAAATGGTTAGCCACCCCTGTATTAGGGCTTCAACACTGACAATACCAGCATGTCTCAATACTTCCACGTTGGGCACCTTGTCTTCCCATCTGATTCGCAGCAGCTTTTGCAGATGACAAAGCCTTTTTTTTCCAAGAAGACATTTTGGGTGAAGTCTGTTCATTTTCTTTTTTTTTTCTTTTTTTTTTCCTCGAGTTGTGGAAACATGATCATATTGAACTTGTAACACTGTATACTCCTTGACTTTTAAACCCAGTATCCAGTAGGGTCATCTCTTTGGGTTTTTTTTCTTTGCATTGGTCCATATTCATTTTGCCTGCTGTCTCATTCATCTCTCAGGTGGACGTTGACGGCCAAAAGTTCAAGGGGCGGGGCTCCAATAAAAAGGAGGCAAAGGCCTATGCTGCCCTTGCTGCCCTAGAGAAGCTGTTCCCAGACGACTCTACTGGGTCGACAATCAGCCGAGATAATCCGAAGAAGAAGGTCACCTACACTGACATGGTAATTAAATCAGTCCCAAAAGATTTGACAGGCATTTGTATGAACACAAACTTGTGACATCAGCTACCCCCCCCCAACAATGATGTCTGCAACACTGCAAACAATATGTGAATACTGTTTTGAAGTTTTTGGTCTTGACAGCTAACCCCTGTGAACTCTTGCTCAACAGCACATCCCAGGATTTGGGACTATCCGTGGTATTCCCTCAGACCCTGGCTCTCGCAACTGGGGTCATGGCAGGGGTCGTGGAAGGGGCCGAGGCAAGCCGTTCTCTGGAGTAAACAGCTATAACAAAAGTAAGGAACTTGAGCTTGGTCAAGCCTCACTTGCTTTCCGGCAGTTTTTGGTTCTTTAACAGGTTAAAGTGGGACCTTTGGGAAAAAAAAAAGTTAAGACACCTCATACATCTGTGTGAAATTGATGGGAATACTGATTAGTTTCCTTTCTTTAAACAGCCAACTACAACTATGGGAGCAGTGCTGGCACTGGCTATCGTAAGTTTCTCTTGTTGTCTCCGTTGGCTGTTTGCATTCTGACTAAGGTTTTATTTATTTTGTGAAAGTTAAGATTGAACAAGCTAAGAACAAGTAGATTTGGAAAGAACAACTAACAGATGAGCAAAACAAAGGAAATGTTTCCCCTATTCTTCTCTGGAATACTTGCCATGAAACATTTCTGTTGTGAATTCGGCTTTGTGACTGTAACGTTTGTATCTAAATGTGACTCAAAAATATTCTACCATGTACAGGAAATGTGTCATTTAGAACCAACAACTGATTATCCTGTTATGTCAGTTTTTCGACATAAACATGACAACAAGTCATGTTCAGATCTGGTTCTGGTTATCCCTTGTCCTTCCTGTCACTCTTCTCTGACCTATCAAACAAGACAGACATAACTAAAATATTATATATATATATATATACTATATATAAACCTTTTTAAAGTCCAAAAACTGATGTAGTATTATTTAGAGAGGCACTGATCCACTGTTTTTTTTTTTCCAGTTCCGATCCGATACCTGAATTTGGGTATCTGCTGATAGCCATACTGACCGATATCGATACCAGAGCTCTTTTTTTCTCAATATTATTATTATTGTCATTATTATTGTTGTGTAAGGTTACATGAGGCTATGGCACGGCACTTCTTATTAAAAGAGCAAAATATATACAAAAATGCATTAAATTTAAATGTACTCCAAAGCAATTTATCTGAACTGTAGTTAAAATAGGCTTCACATACAAACATGTAGAAGTACAAATTGCTATGGCAACTCCTTTAATGTTTGAATTGACTTAGAGTTAAACTGTGCTTTTTTTCTCTCTCCAAAGTACAATATATATATATATGTATATATATGTATATATATATATATATATATATACATATATAACTTTGTTAAAGGAAACACTCAACGGTAGGGAAAGTGCTCAACAAATAAGGAACAAAATAATCCAGTTAGTCAAGTAAATTCTCTATGAGACAGTACAAGCCTGTTTCATGCTACAGACAGCACTCATCAGCTGTCCATCTGTAGCCATTTCAGGGATCAGGGAACAATTTACTGTCATTTCAATCATGTACTTGCGTACACAAAAGAAACGACATTTTGTTTCTTCCAGCCCACAGCAGTGCAACACAAAAGATAAAAACGTATCCAAAATTTCCCAAAACTACACCACCAAAAACATACAAAAACAGAGAATAAAGCAACAAAACCACAGTTAACAACACAGTCCATTCAGTGTAACATAGTCCAAAAATTCCACTGTCCAGGAGAATGAACGCCAGCCAGGATGACTGTCGGAACTGCCAGTCTGCATGGGCTAGCAGCTAGCTTAGCCTGCCCCGCTTCCGAATCCTGTCATACCGCCCTCGGTATTTCTTCTTCGGGCACAGCTCTGGGCAGGGCTGTGGTCCTTGGACCCAAAGGGTGCAGCAGACCAAGCTCCCTCAGCCGATCCAACGCCAGCTCTCCCAGCCAGACACCTTCGACACACCTCACCACACTCCATGCGACAACACAAACACAGACAAAACACTGCACAGTTGACACTAGGCAAAGCTGCTGCCAGACTGCCTCGGTGTTTCCTCTTGGGCGCAGCTCCGGGCAGGGTTGTCGTCCCTGGGCCTACAGGACGCAGCAGACCAAGCTCTCCCAGCTGATCCAGCGCCAGTGCTCCCAGCCATTAAATGAAAAAAACTGACGGTCAAAATAAAAACTTCACGCGATGACACAAACTTAGACGTTGACAAAGACACTGCATAGTTGTTACTGGGTGAGGCTGCTGCAAACAGGAGTTTGCACCGCCATCTTCCTCCACTGGATTTCGCGTTAAAATGCAAGAAAGATTTATATTTTTTTGGTGGTGAAAGACATAAAACAGCATTGACTTAAGTGGTGATCTGGAAAACCAACTGGAGATACAGTGCATCCGGAAAGTATTCACACCCCTTCACTTTCCCCACATTTTGTTATGTTACAGCCTTATTCCAAAATGGATTAAATTCATTTTTTTTCTCATCAATCTACATACAATACCCAATAATGACAAAGTGAAAAGGGTTTTGTAGAAATTTTTGCAAATATATTAAAAATAAAAAACTGAAATATTGCATGTACATACACTCACTGGCCACTTTATTAGGTAGACCTTGCTAGTACCGGGTTGGACCCTCTTTTGCCTTCAGAACTGCCTTAATCCTTCGTGGCATACATTCAACAAGGCACTGGAAACATTCCTCAGAGAGTTTGGTCCATATTGACATGATAGCATCACACAGTTGCTGCAGATTTGTCGGCTGCACATCCATGATGCGAATCTCCCGGTCCACCACATCCCAAAGGTGTTCTATTGGATTGAGATCTGGTGACTGTGGAGGCCATTTGAGTAGTGAACTCATTGTCATGTTCAAGAAACCAGTCTGAGATGATTCGAGCTCTATGACATGGCGCGCTATCCTGCTGGAAGTAGCCATCAGAAGATGGGAACACTGTGGTCATAAAGAGATGGACATGGTCAGCAACAATACTCAGGTAGGCTGTGGCGTTGACACGATGCTCAATTGGTACTAAGGGGCCCAAAGTGTGCCAAGAAAATATCCCCCACACCATTACACCACCACCACCAGCCTGAACCGTTGATACAAGGCAGGATGGATCCATGCTTTCATGTTGTTGACGCCAAATTCTGACCCTACCATCCGAATGTCGCAGCAGAAGTCGAGACTCATCAGACCAGGCAACGTTTTTCCAATCTTCTATTGTCCAATTTTGGTGAGCCTGTGCGAATTGTAGCCTCAGTTTCCTGTTCTTAGCTGACAGGAGTGGCACCCGGTGTGGTCTTCTGCTGCTGTAGCCCATCTGCCTCAAGGTTCGATGTGTTGTGCGTTCAGAGATGCTCTTCTGCATACCTTGGTTGTAATGAGTGGTTATTTGAGTTACTGTTGCCTTTCTATCAGCTCGAACCAGTCTGGCCATTCTCCTCTGACCTCTGGCATCAACAAGGCATTTTCGCCCACAGAACTGCCGCTCGCTGGATATTTTCTCTTTTTCGGACCATTCTCTGTAAACCCGAGATGGTTGTGCGTGAAAATCCCAGTAGATCAGCAGTTTCTGAAATACTCAGACCAGCCCGTCTGGCACCAACAACCATGCCACGTTCAAAGTCACTTAAATCACCTTTCTTCCCCATTCTGATGCTCTGTTTGAACTGCAGCAGATCGTCTTGACCATGTCTACATGCCTAAATGCATTAAGTTGCTGCCATGTGATTGGCTGATTAGAAATGTGCGTTAACGAGCAGTTGGACAGGTGTGCCTAATAAAGTGGCCGGTGAGTGTAAGTATTCACACCCTTTACTCAGTACTTGGTTGAGGCACCCTTGGCAGTGAGTACAGCCTCAAGTCTTCTTGGGTATGAAGCTACAAGCTTGGCACACCTATATTTGGGGTATTTCGCCCATTCTTCTCTGCAGATCCTCTCGAGGTTAGATGGGGAGTGTCGCTGCACAGCTATTTTCAGGTCTTTCCAGAGATGTTCAATGGGGTTCAAGTCTGGGCTCTGGCTGGGCCAGTCAAGGACATTCACAGACTTGTCCTGAAGCCACTCCTTCGTTGTCTTGGCTGTGTGCTTAGGGTCATTGTCGTGTTGAAAGGTAAACCTTCGCCCCAGTCTGAGGTCCTGAGTGCTCTGGAGCCGGTTTTCATCAAGGATCTCTCTGTACTTTGCTCCATTCATCTTTCCCTCGATCCTGACTAGTCTCCCAGTTCCTGCTGCTAAAGAACATCCCCACAGCATGATGCTACCACCACCATGCTTCACTGTAGGGATGGTATTAGCAAGGTGAGAGGTGCCTGGTTTCCTCCAGACGTGACGTTTGGCATTCAGGCCAAAGAGTTCAATCTTGGTTTCATCAGACCAGAGAATCTTGTTTCTCATGGTCTGAGAGTCCTTTAGGTGTTTTCTGGCAAACTCCAAGTGGGCTGTCATGTACCGTTTACTGAGCAGAGGCTTCGGTCTGGCCACTCTACCATAAAGGCCTGATTGGTGGAGTGCTGCAGAGATGGTTGTCCTTCTGGAAAGTTCTCCCATCTCCACTGAGGAACGCTGGAGCTCTGTCAGAGTGACCATTGGGTTCTTGGTCACCTCCCTGACCAAGGCCCTTCTCCCCTGATTGCTCAGTTTGGCTGGGCGGCCAGCTCTAGGAAAAGTCCTGGTGGATCCAAACTTCTTCCATTTACGAATGATGGAGACCACTGTGCTCTTCAGGACCTTCAAAGCTGTAGAAATTTGTTGTACCCTTCCCGATCTGCGCCTCGATACAATCCTGTCTCGGAGGTCAACAGACAATTCCTTTGACTTCATGGCTTGGTTTCTGCTCTGACATGCACTGTCAACAGTGGGACCTTATATAGACAGGTGTGTGCCTTTCCAAATCATGTCCAAGCAATTAAATTTACTACAGGTGGACTCCAATCAAGATGTAGAAACATCTCAAGGGTGATCAGTGGAAACAGGATGAACCTGAGCTCAATTTTGAGTGTCATAGCAAAGGGTGTGAATACTTATGTACATGCAATATTTCAGTCTTTTATTTTTAACAAATTTGCAAAAATTTCTACAAAACCCTTTTCACTTTGTCATTATGGGGTATTGTGTGTAGATTGATGAGAAAAAAAAAGGAATCTAATCCATTTTGGAATAAGGCTGTAACATAACAAAATGTGGGGAAAGTGAAGGGGTGTGAATACTTTCCGGATGCACTGTATGTTGCTCCTGACTAACCTAATGTTACGGTGTCTGATGATGTACACCCTGTCTAGCTTGGTACCACTGATCCTGTTCCCTGAGACCTCTACCCATGTGTACTGTCTGCTGTTAGAATTTTTTACTCTCCAAGCATCAGTTAAATCAAATTGTGACGATGACCTGGATAAAGTTAAACAAGATCGTAAATGTAGTTCCTCACATGTCCTGTCCAGTTCTAGTCCACACCCATGTCTGTGTGTTTCAAAAAGTATGGCTCTCATCTGCCTAACTCTCCCTCCATTAATGTTTCAAGACCCAAAACTTAAAAGTATGCACAGGGAAAAAGACAAGAAAATCAGAAAAACAAATCAATGGGATGGATGGAATGAAAATAATAACACCCTGTGATTTATTATAATTGTGATTTTTTTTTTGTTGTCTTTAGTGTCCTTCCTTTTCTTGTGAACAGGTTCTTTTTTTCTTAAGGTGGAGACGTGTTTTCTTAAATAATGCTTTCTTTGCATCCAATAAATCAAACCCTACATATTTTTCCAATGCTGTGACAGTTTTGAGAAATTTAGTTGTGTTAGGGGAAAAAAAGCAATTACTTTGACAGACTCGCGCTAACCACTGCACGGTGGCACAGCGGTTAGCGCAGTCACCTCACACAAGAAGGTCCTGGGTTCGAGCCCTGGGGTAGTCCAGCCTTGGTGGGGCATCCCAGGGCACCCTCTGTGTGAAGTTTCTATGTTCTCCCCATGTCTGCGTGGGTTTCCTCTGGGGGCTCCTGTTTCCTCCCACAGTCCAAAGATGTGTAAGTCAGGTGCATTGGCCGTACTAAATTGTTCCTGTGTGTGTGCGTGCGTGCGAGCGAGCGAGCGAGCGAGCCCTGTGATGGCCTGGCGGCCTGTCCAGGGTGTCTCCCCGCCTGCCGCCCAATGACTGCTGGAATAGGCTCCAGCATCCCCGCTACCCTGAGAGCAGGATAAGCGGTTCGGATAATGGATGGATGGATTGCCAAAAGTTTCATCCAAAAAAACACTGATTTCTTCCTAAGTGTAGAGTTCACTGGTTGGTCACTGAAAATCTTACCGTGCCAGCTGAGTTGGAATCGTGCTCCATTTTATTGTCATCCTTCTTCTCGTGGATCTCGGTGAGAGGCGGGTCAGCCGCTGCCTTCTCCCCATCACTCTGCGTATCCTGCCCGGGCTCGGCTGCAGCAGCTGCCAGGGAGGTTATTCATGCAGCAGCGCCACTAACTCCACATACACTGGGTCCCTCCGATACAGTTACCACGTCATCTGCGGCCATTTTATTTTTCTCTGAATTACTATGGAGTTTAGGAGACTCCAGGTTTACATTTTGTGGGGTTTCGTTTGTTTTCCCGCGTCCATCAGCTTTGTTAACTCCCGCTTGTGTACCAAGTCTCTGCACTCAAAAACACTTAATACTACCGAAACTTATTGGCTATGGTATTATTAATTCATAAAAACACCGGACTATGAGTGAATTACATCAGCTTTGGCACCCAATACTGATATTGGATCGGAGCGATCCCAACTCTCGTATTATTGCATAAAATAACTCCAACCTCTTTTTGAACCACTTACAGACAAGCTCTATGGAAATAATTCAACCACCCCTGCTACTCCATCCAAGAGTGGTGGCTCCATTGCGGGGTCCAGCAGTTATGGCACTTACTACCCCGAAGGTTACACCTACTCTTCCCCTGCAGTCCCAGCCACAGTCACCCCTACGTCTGCTGATAAGGCAGCTGAGAGCTACCACTCAATGCACCCATCCACTGATAAGCAAAGCCCGTACAGCTACGGTTATGGAGAGGAGAAGAGGAAGATGCTAACCCAAGGGAATCAGGCAGGGGGCCACGGTGAGGCCCAGGGTCGGGCAAACTACTCCATGTATAGCACTGCCTATCCCAGCTCTGTGACAGGAGGACAAATGTATAATCAGGGTAAGTGAAGCTTTAGCAAGTTGAAATAAGGTCACCACAATGTATACATATGTGTACACAAGGGATTGTGACCTCGTTTTGTCATTTCGCAAACATTTTTTCAGTGTCTAATCTTCATCCATGCACTCTTGTTAGTGGGCTGATTCCAGTTGTTTTGATTCCTTGTTCTATAAATTTCATCCTTTTTCTTTCTTTTTTTTTTGGTGGATCCCCCCCCCCTTTTTTTTTTTCTCCCCAATTGTTCCCAGCCAATTACCCACTCTTCTGAGCCGTCCCAGTCGCTGCTCCACCCCCTCAGCCGATTAAGGGAGGCCTGCAGACTACCACATGCCTCCTTCGATGCATGTGGAGTCGCTAGCCGCTTCTTTTCACCTGACAGTGAGAGGTTTCACTAGGGGGACGTGAGGATCACGTTATTCCCCCCAGTTCCCCCTCCTCCCTGAACAGGCGCCCCGACTGACCAGAGGAGGCGCTAGTGCAGCAACCACGACATATACCCACACCCGGCTTCCCACCCGCAGACATGGCCAATTGTGTCTGTAGGGACGCCCGACCAAGCCGGAGGTAACATGGGGATTTGAATCGGCGATCCCTGTGTTGGTAGGCAATGGAATAGACCACCACGCTACCCGGGCGCCCCTTTCATCCTTATTTTTAATGTTAATGTATATCTATTTTGATACCCGTTTTGACGAGGTTCAGTAAAGTTCATCTTATCCGATCAACACTCCTCAGAACATTTTTTTCTATTCGCTTTTATTTAATGTCATAAGCCTTGTACTTCTCTAAAAACATCTGATGGAGGCTGTCCTTGTGATCCCATCGTTGACTCGTCCACAGGTTGGGGGAACCAGGCAGCCTGGGGGAACCAGCAGGGCTATGGCATGTATGAGGGCTATGGAAAACAAGACCAGACTGCCTACCCGGGATACGGAAACTACTAGTAAATGTTACCTAATGTACAGCCTTTGTCATCTGACCATGTCACTTTTACATCCAGACCCACTTCCCAAATCCCCAGTCGCTTGACCTACGCCCCGAGAATGGCCATCTTTGCTAATCTACTTTTTAAAGGAGGAAAAAGCCGTTTTTACTTACCTAAAAAAGAAAAAAAAAGGTGTTGTGCTGGCATTGTTGTTAAACATATTTCATAGAAAAGACAAGCTAGTTGTTTTTTTTTTATTTACCAACTGTGGAACATGTTCTGCTTCTTTTCTTTAATGAATGTGCTAATCATAAGGCTGTCTTGGGTCATAGTCTTGTGTTTTAACGGTCCCTCCCTGTTCCTAAAGTTGATGTGAAAGTTTTTTTTTTATATGTATAAGTTTGTTAGTTTTATTAAAGTTCTACTCTGTACTATCAGTATGTTGTTGTGAGACTTTTAAGATCCCCATAAGTCTGAAACAAGTTCATTTCTCAGATCGTTAATTGCTCTAAATCTTTTCTTTATTAAAAAGATAAAAGGAAAAAAAGAAGAATAAATTTAGTTTTGAGCAAAGTTTCTACTTTTTTTTCTTTTTTTTTCTTCCATCCGTCAAGTAATTTCTGTGCTGCGTTCAGATGGCTTTGGTATGGAGTTTAACGGCTGACGTCAGTTTGTCACCGTGTTTTGCTGTCCCAGCTTGCCATCCTTGCAGGGGCTTGTTACATTTGAAGAGTGCCTATGGCGGCTGCATAATTGGGTCAGCTTGTTCATCCTTAAAAGATGCCAGAGATATTCCTCACATTGGTGTTACGGAAGCACTTGAGTGGATGTGAGGCCCAAATGGCTAACGTTTTACAACACTGGCGACAATTGGATGCAACCGGTATAGTTGTATTTCGCGTCTATCCCTGAGACTAGTTGTTATTGGTGCAAGTAGTAAATTGGTTATCACTCTTACTGAACATGCTTGCATCTCAAGTACAAGCTGTAGGGCAGGTAAGGGAAATAAAGCTGTCATCTTGGTTATGGACCTTATAAGCACAGGTACAAATTTGGCTACAATAGGATGCATTCTGTGCTAACTGCAATTACAGTACTTAAGAGCAATGACAAGTATGTAGTAGGTCAGGTGAGGTAGATGAATTGAAGTGTTATTGATTAAAATATTTACATCCAAATGACAGAATGGTGTAAAAGTTACAGGAGTGCTGTGATTATAAACAAAACTGGATGTGGGGACTTTTTATTTGTGGAGAAGACCAACAGCAGCTGCACATCACAACCTTGTGTGTTGGAAGAGTGGATCCCTTGCTGCAAACTTGGCCATGTAGCCTATTCCATATCACCTTATAATGTCATGTCCACTGGCATGGCCTGATATGAGCCTATTTATTGGAGAAGAGTAGAGAGGAAAGGAGCTGGAAATGGCGAAGGAAAATAAACTGATTAACACCACAGTGGAAAAAGTGGGAGTCTGAACTGTTATAAACCAGTGTGGATCACGTGGGGCCCGGATGACCCTGTAGTCCCAGGACTGAGTCAGGGTGTGAGCCATGCTCATGCTCCTTCCTTCCTCAGCAGCCTTCATATAGGAGAGCTGATGAAGAGCAAGGCAGAGACGGACACCATCAAGACTCCCTGACCCTTCACTGTCCAACACCATCTAACGTAAGTCTGCTATCTACTGACACTGACACTGTCTGTTGACCTGTGCAAGGCTGCTTAGCTTGTCAGCCAGTTTTGTTGTTGCTTGATTCGTTTGGGTAAGATGAGAGAATGAATTAGAAATGGATTCTAAACCCAGCATTCATTCATTTTGTTGGCTTGGGAAACTCACATTCAAAGCTTAGTTTCATCACTACATATTTTTTCTTGTAATCACAAGAAAAAATATTCAATCATCTTGACAAGTTTTTTTTTCTTGAGTTCAAAAGACAAAAGGTTCACTTGTTGATTTCAAACCAAGCTTTTTCTCGACATGACAACGAAATAAATATATGACGAGAAAAGTTTCTCCTAAAATTTTGTGATCTTGACATAACAAGCTTTAATTTCTAGTCATCACAGCAAATCACTTGATCATAGGAAGTTACGTTATCTTCTTGCGACTTCAGTTTTCAGTTTCTCAAAATACTTTATGATCTGTAGAAAAACTTGTCATGTTGAGATCACAAAATCATTTTTTTGTGATTACGAGAAACCGGCATGATTTTTTTTTTTTTTAATAATTTTTTACCCATAACCTGTCTGGCCTTCCATACACTGACACTGAACATCAGTTTCCCGAGTTAAAATGATGAATGTTAGATGTAAAGCACTAGTGGGTCTGTTCTTCATCTGATGGGTCTGTTATCTGCAGCTGCCAGCTCCACCTGCAGTCAATCACCAATCACTGTGTGAGACATAAAAGCAGAAAGTGTGGGTGTGCTCTGTAGGGAAAGACTGCAGGCTTTGAGGTGCCAGCTGAATGGGTAGAGCTGCTGGCGTTTAGCTGCTTTTGGGTGTGTTGTCTAGTATTTTGGGTTTGCTTGAAGTATGTATGCACTTATCTTTCAAATGTTCCTGTTATATTTTGTTCTTTCTTTTTATAGTAGAAGGATGGCACTTGCCTTGTTAACCATCTTGACTGCTATCCCAGTGGCTTACTGTTATCCAACTGCCTTTCAGGACCTGGAGCTAAATGGCCCCAGTAAGATTTTTTTTTTTCCTCTAATGGACTTTTAATTCTTTTTTTTTTAAAAGATGCTTGCATGCCTGATCAAATAAAATGCTGGTAAGGTCTTGCCTTTCTTCTTTTTTTTTTTTGTACCCCCCCCCAACCACAGAAAACAGAAGCTCCATAAAGTTCCTTGCAGTTGGAGACTGGGGTGGTGTGCCTCAGCCACCTTATATCACTCCTGTGGAGAAGGCTACGGCCCGGGAAATGGGCCGAGTAGCGGAGCAGATGGGAGCAGACTTTATTCTGGCCCTTGGCGATAACTTCTACTACACAGGAGTGGGCAGTGTGGATTCTCCTAGGTTTAAGGTCAGTCAAGGTCTCCTGTCAAGCTAATCCTGCCCCCCCAGTGAAGACACTTTGTAAGATGTCTTAACGCTCTTTCTACCTAGGATACCTTTGAGTCTGTGTATACAGCCAAGTCTCTCCAGGTCCCCTGGTATGTGATTGCTGGCAATCATGACCACGCGGGGAATGTCAGAGCTCAAATGGAGTACAGCCGCAAGTCTAGTAGATGGTGAGATTTATCCTGAAATCTACCTTTTAAAAAAAAAAAAAAAAAAACAGTTCCTGAGTTTTGTCTTTAACATCTGTGTAAAATGGAATAGACCTTGAGGACAATGCAAGATCTAATAAAATGTGCACTATTTGCATTGAAGTGTCGCTGGGCAATTCATTTGTAATGCAACCAGTTTTGTTTTTTTTTGTTTTTTCTTCCCCTGTTCCAAATCAAGCTAGTGTTTCCTATACCAATTGCTGTTGAGCCATAGGTACACCATCATAGTGGATGCTGGCTTATAAGCTCATGTGAGGTAGTGTTTCGGTGTATAAATTGTACACAGCTGTAGGGCGGGGGCCCATTCGCAATGTGTAGCTTTGTGCCCAACTCCATGTTTAAAATGAAGGGGAAGTAGCTTCTTCACATGATCGGTACTCGCAACAGCTTTAGCTAGGTTACCATGTGGTGCTACATGGAGGCAGGCAACCTGACTGGCAGTGTAGCCAGATGTTCTATGGTAACTACTAATGTGACTGATTCAGAGCACATGAGTGTATATGACATTTTGTGTATTGGTAAATACTTTGCATTAGCCAAAAGCTTCTTAATGACCTGACTCTGAGCTCTCGTCTTCAAGAACTTGTCAGTTCTCATCTGACTTGATCTGAGAAGTGCTGTATTGCTCAAACTCCTGGAGTTTTGGCTTGAAATGTCAATGAACCAGATATGTGCTCTTGGTTTTTCCCTCAGGCGTTTCCCTTATTACTATTATGAGCTGAACTTCCGTATCCCCAACACCAAGAAAACCTTGAGCATCATAATGCTGGATACGGTGATGCTGTGTGGCAACTCTGATGACTATGAGGATGAGAAGCCCAGAGGCCCCCTGCACGCGGTGGATGCCAACCGTCAGCTGACCTGGCTACAGGGCCGACTGGCCCAGTCCAAGGCAGACTTCCTGCTGGTGGCCGGCCACTACCCGGTGTGGTCTGTGTCAAAGCACGGCCCCACAGATTGCCTGCTACAGAGACTCCGCCCCCTGTTGGTTAAGTACAAGGCCACTGCCTACCTCTGTGGTCATGACCACAACCTGCAGGTCAGTTATCAAGTGGAACGTTCATATGGCAAGTATGCTCTATTGCTGATTTTTAAGATCGGACTGACTTTTTTTTCCCCTCTTAGTACATCAAAGAAGCTGGTGTGGGCTATGTGGTAAGTGGTGCTGGAAACTTCCTGGATCCTGATGTTCGTCACTGGCACCACATTCCCAAGGATTCAATAAAATTCTTCACTGGCCAAGCCTCAACAATGGGTGGCTTTGTCCATGCAGAGGTCACAAAAGACAAGCTGATCCTAACCTTCATCCAGGCTAAAGGCACATCTCTCTACCGCACCGTCCTGCCCCAACGCGATATGGAGCAGACTGGCCAGACATAGAAATGCATTTTTATAGTGTTGTATGCACCTGGTTGAAGATGGTGGGTTTAAAAAAAAAAAAAAGGCATTGGCACTTAATCAGTTGTGATTTTTAAAAAGTATGTGCAAGATTTTATCATGTAAAGAAAATAAAAGTTGTTTGTAAAAAATAAGCTTTGTGCCCTTGACTAAACTAATTTTGTCACAACTTGGGTTTACCCTCATACAATTACCAGTCTCCCTGCACTAATGTTAAATTAACCTGTGTTAATCCCAGTATGATGGTAGGCGGTTGCTGCACTGTTCTTGATATGGTGTACTGATACAAAATGTGGCTGTCATACCTCGTAGATCATCTTGCAGGCAATTGCTAATGTCCTGTCTGTACTGGTTATGATTAACAGGAGATGGGGACATTAATCTGCTCCACCTGAGAGAAAGTCTCAATGTGATATGTTAATGAGGGTGATGCAGTGGTTAGCACAATTGCCTCACAGCAAGAAGGTCCTGGGTTCAAGCCCCGGGGTAGTCTAACCTTGGGGGTCGTCCTCTGGAGTTCGCATGTTGTCTGCGTGGGCTGCCTCTGGGTGTGTCGGTTTCCTCCCACAGTCCAGACATGTCGGTCAGCTGAATTGGCCATACTAAATTGTCCCTAGGTGTGTGTGTGTGGTCTGCTCAGGGTGTTTCCCTGCCTGCCACCCAATGACTGCTGGGATAGGCTCCAGCATCCCCGTGACCCTGAGAGCAGAATAAGCGGTTTACATAATGGATGTATATTAAGGATAAAACGGCAGCCAAAAAATTCTACCTTATATTAACTTAGTTTTCCACTCGAATGAAATGAACATGAATCCTCAACTGTTGTGATGTGTATGTTGATAGTCACAAAATGCAGCATGCAGTTAATGAACATCACAGACCAGCTCAAGCTTTTGTTTTTCCACAAATCCAGGTGAGCTGATTTCATGGGGAGGGGGGCAGGTCTGGTGTCTAAGACCTGGTCTGTTCTCACTGATTATTCTAATCTATAAATTAACATGCTAGCCAGAACTTGTGCAAGTTTAACAGGGTTTATGGAACTGGCTGGGAACTATAGTGTTACAAATCCACTCGGGTACGTGTTATGTTATCGCTATCAAAATACATTTGTCGATTTTGCTATATAACTGCAAATGGGGAGGGGGGTAACAAGCCTGCAACCATACCAACATGTACCCTGCCTCTGGTGAATGATGGAAGCTAAGTAGGTATGGGCTTGGCTAGTACTTGGATGAGAGACCTCCCGGGAAAATGAGTTGTTGCCCCAAAGTGGTGTTGGTGGGCCAGCAGGGGTCAGTCTTCACTCTGGCCCTAATGAAAAATCAACAAAAATCCCAATGCCCCGGTGCAGTGATGGGGGCACTATGCTGTAGAACAGGGGTGCCCGCCTTGAGGGCTGCAGTGTCTGCAGGTATTTGTTGCAACCATGCACTATACCACCTGATTTAACTAATTCCTTCCCCTCCTTGGTTCAAGAGGTGAGCTAATTAGTTAAATCAGGTGGTGTAGTGCATGGTTGGAACAAATACCCGCAGACGCTGCGGCCCTCGAGGCCTGGAGTTGGGCACCCCTGCTGTAGGAGATGCTCTCCTTCAGATGAGATGTTAAAACTGAAGGCTTGACTCACTGTGGTAAGACTCCATGGCACTTGTCTGAAAGAGCAGGGGGTCCCCCGGTGTCCTGGCAAAATTCCCAACCTGGCTCTCTCCATCTGGCCACCTAATCATCCCTCTGTGTTATTCGCTCAGTGATTCCTCCCTCTCTACCTCAAGCTGATGTGTGGTGAGCGTTCTGGGACAAAATGGCTGCCATGCATCACCCAGGTGGGTGCTACACATTGGTGGTGGTTGAAGCGAGTTACCCCCTTCAATGTGAAGCACTTTGGGTGTCTAGATACAGCATTATATAAATATAATCCATCATCATCATTAACCATCCATTTTATAAACCAAAAGGCATGCTTGGGTAACATACAGGTGTGTTGCTCAGACAAGACAAGAGCAATATCTGGATCTAATCTAAATATGACTGGGACTGCTCTGACCAGCAGGCTGAGGTCTTCACAACTATATTTAACCTTTCACTGTCCCAATCCATAGTCCTGGTATGCTTCAAGACCACCTCTATCATTCCTGTCCCCAAGAAATCAACACCCATAAGTCTCAATGACTACCGACCCATAGCACTCACCCCCATTGCCATGAAGTGCTTTGAGAGACTGGTTCTGGCTCACATCAAAAACTATCCCCCTCACATTCGACCCACATCAGTTCACCTACCATCCCAAAAGGTCTACAGAGGACGCCATTGCCACCGCCCTGCACTTTGCTCTGACCCACCTTGAATTTAACAACACATACATCCAAATGCTGTTCATAGATTACAGGTCTGCTTTCAACACTATCATCCCCACCAAACTAACCACCAAACTCCTCTCCCTTGGCCTCAGTCCCTCCCTCTGTAACTGGACCCTGGACTTCCTGACCAACAGACCTCAGTCTGTTAGGTTAGGTGATCACACCTCCTCCACCCTGACCCTCAGCACAGGCACCCCTCAAGGTTGTGTTCTGAGCCCCTTCTTTTCTCCCTCTTTACCCATGACTGCCTGCCAACTCACCCTTCAAATATAATAATTAAGTTTGTGGATGACACCACAGTTGTAGGCTGTATCACCAACAATGACAAGACGGCCTACAGGGACGAGATTCAGCACCTCACATCATCGTGTACCACCAACAATCTTGTCCTCAGTGTGCAGAAGACAAAGGAGCTGATTGTGGCCTTCAGGAGGTCTAAAAGCTGCAGCCACTCCCCCATACACATCAATGGGGTGGAAGTGGAACATGTCTCTAGCTTTAAATTCGTTGGAGTCCACATCAGCAAGGACCACTCCTGGATATCAAGCACCCAGGCCCTTGTGAAAAAGGCCCCAAAATGCCTGCATTTTCTGAGGAGGCTGCGTAGCATCCGTCTATCCCCCAAAATTCTCACCAACTTCTACCACTGCACCAAAGAGAGCATCCTGACCAGCTGCATCTCAGTGTGGTACGGCAACTGCACACCAGAAAGCTCTGCAGCAGGTCGTCAAGGCACCCCAGCATATCACCGGTACCCAGCTCCCAGCCATAAAATACTTTTATCACAAACACTGCCTTCAAAGGGGTCTCAGCATCAGCAGAGATCCCACCCACCCCAACCATGGACTATTCTCCCCCTGCGCTCTGGGAGGCGCTACAGGAGCCTCAGAGCCTGCACTACCAGGCTCAAAAACAGTTTCTTTCCCCAAGCTGTTACCCACCTGAACCTGGCTACCCACTGAATGTCTGTAAATATGTTTATACTTGTGCTCTTTTTTTCACTTTATCTTTAGCTTTTAGTCTCATTTGTATATATCTTCTACTATGTTTGCTATGTTTGTCTATGTCTATCTTGCACTGTTTGTCAAAGCTGCAGCCCTCATTTCGTTTTTACATGTGCCTGCACATTGTTTTTAATGACATTAAATTGAATTGAATTGAATTGATTTGAATGACTGGCTACCACGGGACACATAAGGTCACAGGATCTATGGACATTGCTTTTTTTGTCATGAAAGTACCTTGCCTGCCAACAGAGGCTTAAGGTGGATGAGAGTAGATTGGCAGTAAGAATCATCGGGTTAAGCCCCGCCCACCTGTGGTATTTATCTCAGAGTGAGAACGTGCCTGTCCAAGTCGGTCCACAAACGCTTTTAAGTGCATGGAGGCAGGCTCTGAATTCATGCAAAAGTACCTGATGTGTCCACCCTACTTGGAAACACATTTGGTTAAAACATGAATGCATCTATCTGGTGTTGAGCATTGGAGAGGGGAGACTTTTTCATCCATGTACAACATTTAAATTAACACACACTTTAGGCATAAAAGCAAACAATGGTATTCAGGCTATGGCTCCGATTTATGGTTGTTGTTTTTTTTTTTACAACACATTTCAGCTCAACAAATAAATTACGATAATCTCTCTCTCTCTCTCTCTCTCTTTTTTTTGTTTTTTTGTTGAACGAAGCTGTGATGACATGACAGGCCATGGAAAAGTCTGCTTGTCCTTGACCTCTCATGGTCACAGCTCTGTCACTGTAGGATTAAGAGCGAGTCTTTTCCTGTGATTTCCTGATCCAATCAGGATGGGTTGCAGCCCGTGTCGGTTTTACACGGGGTCAGACAGGGAGCCGCGATGACAGGGACAGGTGGCTAGACTTATACTGAGTCACTCCCAATCAGCCAAGGGTCAAGTGTCACCTAAGGATGAAGGACAGGTAAGGATTACTCGCACACAGACTGATGCAACCATTATTATTATAACCGTTATTGTTAATAAGGTGAAGAATGGTCACACACATGTTTGAGATTTGGGTTACATCCAGGGCAGAATGTGTTTAACTGTGATCAGGTGCCTAAAGAAACTCTTTGCAAAGGACTTAATGCATGCTCAATAATCCAGGTAAGAAAACAAAGAAAGTTGAAACAGTTCATCTGGAGGAAATGTTGTATCCAGATGAACTGTTTCAACTTTCTTTGATCTTTGCAAAGGAGGGTATGAAGAGGACCCTTCGAAGCTCCAACCCCAGAGTCTAAAGTTTCATGGACTGGGGGCTCCAAGGTGTCCCCAGCAGTTTGAGAACTCGTATCACTATTGTCACAGGCAAGAAACCAGCACAAGTGGTCACGGCCAGAGCGTCCACGGGGTAAGGCATTCATTAGGCCACCCTTACCCGAGGGATAGTGGGTGTAGATCGGTGTAGTGTTCGGGGACTCGTCGTTCTCCAGCGATCCCTCTGGCCCACCCGGGCGCCTGCAGCCAAGCAACCGAAAGCATTCTCCCTACGCCTCCTTCGCGGCTTGAGGGTAATGCAATCCATGCGAGGCTTCAGCGTGTAAAATGGCGAAAGCAGCCGACACGAGTTTGAAGGAAGCTGGTGTTACGACTATCTCCTTCCTGTGGAAACGTGAGCCAGGGGAGTTATTCGACAAGAGTTCCGGCCATATCCATTGGGTTAATTGGGTGGGATAAGGGGAAAAACTAGAAATAAATTTATTTTAAAAAAAGAAACCAGCACAAGTACGGCATGTGAACAAATCAAACACTGACCAAACTTTGTTACAACTGAAGGGGAAACATTTTAAATACATGAGTATTTGATCAGTTTGTATTATTAAATGAATTTGATTCAAACATTTTAGATATTTAATTGAACTTGAAAATAACATCCAGATCTGTTTCCCACTTGGATGTTACAGGATGCATGACTGTTGATGAGGCTGATTGGCTGATTTAGGGATCAAACTGGTCACCATCAAAGCAGGGTTCAATCAAACTTTTTGAGAAGGTCAGTCATCATATTACTTGGATCAGATCAGCTGATCTGCAATGACTGATGTTTTTCAGATCACACTAAAAGTGACTTTTGTATATAGTGAACCATGTACAGAGAGTCCAGTATATTTTCCCTCATTTAGTTCAGAAAAGGGTGGCATGCTTTCTTACAGATGCTGATATGGTTGATAAAGGGCTGGAGAGTTGATGCTTGGCCCACACCTACCACCTACCACAAATGTCCTAAACTGCTGCCGGTAATCCCACACTCACATGTTCCTCTTTAAAATCCCCTCTGCAGATTATCCCAAAATGTCCCAGATACCACTGAGCACTCTAAAAGGCTGATTTCACATCACGGTACATAGTGAACAATGTATATTTAAAGTGGGTTTAATATAAGATGTGAGATATCTGACCATGTGTTCTGAGAGTTGCTCCAACTGTTCTTCTCTACTCTCGTCTTCATAGGAAATAAAATAAACTTGGAGTTACACCGAGATGCAGCATGTTCCTCATGTTAAACACTGACTGTGTAACCTTTACATAAACTGTTATCAGTGGGATAAACTGGAAATCCAATAATTAACTTTTTAATGAAAGACTAATCAAGAAATAAGATTAAAGTCACAGAATTAGCATCCCTAACTCAGTGTCAATGTTGTGAGATAACCTTAGACAGTTTTTTTTCATTTCCTTCTGCAGACTTCTGATGTCCTCCTTCCTCCTGATGCCAACCTTTCCAACCTTTCTCAAGTCTTTATTAACATCACAATAATCCTCTTTTGCTAGTTGGAGCAATATTTTGTCAGCAGTGTCTCTCTGAGAGCACCGCTGTTTAAAGTGCCTGAAGAAAGACAACTAGCAAACTATATCCTCTTTTAAACATAAATAACTAAAAGGCATTTTAATGAGGTGAGTATTATATGTATACATATATATTTGTTGAATTACAAAACTTCAAGTCTCACCAACTGAAAGTCACATGTGGGGCCCCCCAGGGCTCAGTGTTGGGACCATTACTGTTTATTCTGTATATAAACAATATTTGTGAGAAGTGTCTGAATCTCTGAAAACCATTTTATTTGCTGATGACACAAATTTATTTTGCTGTGGGAATCATCTGGATCAACTCCTGGATATAGTGGAAAAGGAACTGATGAAGTTAAAGACATGGTTTGATGCTAACAAACTAACATTGAATTTAAGTAAAACAAAATGTATAGTCTTTGGTAACCATAACATTAACTCAATCAAGAAAGTCATGATTAACAATGTAGAAATAGAAAGAGTGACTGAAATTAAATTTCTTGGGTAATAGTGGACAATAAATTATGTTGGAAACCACATATAAATTATACCAAGGCCAAAGTATCCAAATCAATTGCAAAACTATTCAAAGTCAAAGATCTTCTAAATCATGCTTCACTTTACACCTTGTGCTGTTCCCTCATACCTCCATACATCACCTACGGTGTGGAAGTGTGGGGAAACACATATAAAACCAACACCGATTCAATCTTTATTATTCAAAAAAGAGCCATAAGGATAGTAAACAGAGCCAACTGCAGAGAACCAACAAACCAACTCTTTATCAAACTAAAAACACTAAAATTCAAAGATCTGGTGGACTTTAAAACTGCTCAATTCATGTACAAAGCATTAAATCATAAAGTACCCAACAGTATCCAGGGGTTGTTCCAGCTGAGGGAAAGTAATATGACCTGAGAGGAATATGTACGTTTAAACAAAACCCAGTAAGCACAGATGCAAAATATCATTGTGTGACAACCAAAGGTGTCTAGATATGGAATAATTGCAGTGATGAAATGAAAACATGTGAATCAATAATCAAAATTAAAAGACTCTTTAAAAATAATATTTTGAACAGATATGGGATGGAGCTGTGACATCTTGTGTGAGTTGTTCTTGAGTTGTTTTGATGTTGCTCTGCACTTGCTTTGTTCTTGTTGTGTTGAATGAATGGTCTTTGGTTTTGGTTTACTAGATAGACGTCATGGTCACTGGTGGTAGATGGTTGAGTTTTCATTTAAATCACACAGTTCACTGCTGAAATACTAAAATAGAAAAAGGGGGTAGGATTAGAAAAGTTTTTTTTTAACTTCTGCCTACTCCTTTTTGAACTGCCGAGATTTAAAACAAATGTTTGATGATGATATTGCTTGCTTGTTTTGATTTTTTCTCTTTTGTTTTATTTTATTATACATTTTATTTTTTTAACGTTCAAAATAAACAAAATAAACAACAAAAAAAAACCAAACAAAAAAACTTGTTGTTGTGATGATAAATTTGTATGGTGCTATTTATTTCCTGGTAAGTGGACATCAGTGGAGTCAGCAGTGCATGATGGCTTGCTGTCATTACACCTGCTGGTTTTGTTAATACAAAGTTTGAACTGAGATAATCGAACTGCTAGCCCATGTAGACCGGCATTTCCGATAACACCGAGGGCGGTCTGGCGGCAGCCTCGCCTAACCTTGGCTGTGTTTTTAGTGTCATCGTGTGGAGTGCGGGGAGGTGTGTCGAAGGTGTCTGACTGGGGCAGCTGGTGTTGGGTCGGCTGGGGGGGGGGCTTGGTCTGTTGCATCCTGTGGGCCCAGGGACCACGGCCCTGACCAGAGCTGCACCTGGGGAGGAAACACCGAAGGCGGTCTGACAGACGTGGAAGCGGGACAGGCTAAGCTAACTGCTAGCCCATGCAGACCAGCAGTTCCGACAGTCATCCTGGCTGGCATTCATTCTCCTGGACAGTGATTTTTTTTAAGTTTATATATATATATGTGTTAGTTTGGATATATATGTTCTTGTCTTTGTGTTGCACTGCTGTTGGTTGGGGGAAATTATGTTTCGTTTAATTTCATGTGCGCAAGTGCATGAAGTGTTTCTGATTCTGATTTCTTATTCGGAGATGTTTCCGAGATGTTTTTATATTCTATATTCTATATTTATATTTCTATTGCAGTGACAGTACCTCTTGCCTCTCTGAACTATGTCCCTCTTATCATTGCAACCTGAAACTACATCTACCATTGTAATGTTGATGTCAGTCAACTCCACCTTTCTTTTGCTATAGGTTTACCTTTTCACCACACCTATATTTGCATTTTGATGTCTCCTCACTGTTCCAAACTTATCCCAAGCATAAGAGTTCTCCCCTGGACAGTAAAAGCCCTCTTTATTGCAATTATAACGCTACAGTTATTCTTGCCCAGACCACTATTAACCTTAGTGTGATTCTATATAATCAAGCATCCTGTGAAGAATATATCTCCGGCAACAAACAGCCCAATCCTGCAGTTTTGCACCCAACAACCTCCACTAGATGTGATGCACCCTTGATACCTGCAGGACATTCCTGACTCCCTGTGCTTTGCACTGGCTATCATTACTGCACCAGCTCTTCTCTCTCTCCTGAAAATCCTCACTGAAACGCTTCCTGATTTATTTTCGGCTCAAATCCAAGTCAACAGGCAGGCCTCACCAACACTACATCATTTACTTGGCAAAAAAGAAAAAAGAAAAAAAGATCTATTTCAAAATCAATAATCTCCCACAACTAGAATAGTAATTCCCCATTTGCTAAGTCCTCATCCTGCGTGAAGTGTCTGGAGCTCCTCCACTCAGATAGAGCCGATCATCTAATTCCCTGGCTCAAATGTAATAAAAGGATGCTGCATTAGAAGTTAAGCTGCAGCGGTAATCTTCCCTTCCTAATCTGCCTCCCACACAATACAGGAGACTGCTGCTTCTCAGATGGAAGGAGCAGCGCTTGTACCATTCAACTCCAATGTCCCTAGAAAATATCAGAGGAAAATAACGTAAAATGGACCGTGTTAATACTTTGGTCCTTCTGCTAGAAGTGGAAGTGGAAAGGCAAAATCAATCCTTTTGTTTAGAGACAGAGACAAATGTACACACTATCCATGTTTGGGTTCTGGCAGTGCCTTTATGTGGTTTTTAAATCTGAATACGTTTACATGTCAACCTGTCTTTATTAAATAGGGGACTTCAGTCAACCAGTTTAGTGTGAGTTGTGTAACCCTGCTCTTCCTTTTCCCACAAAGCTAACAGGCAATGGTAGACCCACAGAGAAAAAGAAAGGCACATGTCATCTGCAGTTGCATGCTAAATGTACATTTTCAACATCACACTAAGATTTTAACAGAGATAAATGATTTGATCTAAAAGTCGAGGCTGTCCAAAACTGTCCATGCAAGCTCTTCTTAATTTCTCATTTTCAGGTGTGCTAGGCTAGCTCACCTCAGCATATACACCCCTGCTCAGGTCATCCCGCCAGTCTATCACCTGAAATAATCCTGCAAATGGAAGGCCTCAGTCCTCCTTTGATGTCTTTGGGAACAGAAGGAGACTGAGACATGGGAACTGACAAACTATCAGTCATCAAAATGCACAGAAATGGTTGAAATAGTTGTCCAGTCATTCCAAATACATGAACATCCAGTGGGGTGTATATGTATATGCTGTCCTCCTCCATCACTGTCCTTGTGGTTCGAATAAAATATAAATACGCTGTATAGTTCATTATTGCAATGTATATCTGAGATTGTGCCTATAGGATGTGCAATAGCATTTTCCATCATACTACCAGAATCATTAAGACATTATTTTTAATGTCTGTGTGTTCATAAGAAGTTCAATGACACATGGTCAAAAAAATCTGATGATCTATGTTGAACATTGTCCCTCTGAGACTATATGAACTCCTAAAACTTATTCAAACCATGTAAAATAGCTTACATCCAAACAAGTATAACAGCACAGCCTAAGACAGCACACTGTGCCAGAATGACACAACAAGATGAGGATGATGCCAAGTTGGCACGGATTCAATGGATGGAAAGTTAATGAGTGAAGGCCATCCTGTTGGCTGTACCAGCAAGTGTGGTCATGTATGCTGTCAGACCTGTAAAGCTTTCCACTATCAATTGGTCCTTATCAAGAAGTGAAAACCTAGAGGGCTTTACAGAACCATCCCAAATCTCCATCCTCTGAAAATCATACGCCATCACTATGTCAACTATTAGCTTCTGTGTTGGTCAGATGGAGCAGATAAATACCAGGTGAGGTAACCAATAAGTCCAACAATGCCCAACATTAAATTCATCCATGTACATTCCATCCATCCATCCATCCATTATCCAAGCCGCTCATCCCAATTGGGGTCACGGGATGCTGGAGCCTGTTGCTGCAGTCATTGGGCAGCAGGCGGGGAGACACCCTGGACAGGCCGCCAGGCCATCACAGGACACACACACACACACACACACACACACACACACACACACACACACACACACACACACACACACACACACACACACACACACACACACACACACACACACACACACACACACACACACACACGTACACTTAGGGACAATTTAGTACAGCTGATTCACCTGACCTACATGTCTTTGGACTGTGGGAGGAAACCGGAGCACCCAGAGGAAAGACATACAGACACGGGGAGAACATGCAAACTCCACACAGAGGACAACCCCAGATAACCCCCAAGGTTGGACTACCCTGGGGTTTGAATCCAGGACCTTCTTGCTGTAAGGCGATCGCGCTAACCACTGTGCCACCGTGTCGCCCCCATGTACATTCATTTTGGTCAGTGTTGTCTGCCTCCAACCAAACTGGTATGCTAACACGCAACTTTGCTGGTAAACATGCAAGTTGCTGTGTGTCTTTATGCATACTCAATAATCCAGATAAGAAAATCAAAGAAGTTTGAATCAGTTCATCTGGATACAATGTTTATTGACAGATACATGATGATATGTATCTGTAAATAAATGTTGTATCCAGATGAACTGATTCAACCTTCTTTGAAGTTACTGTGTGCAGTTCTTTGTTTGCTTGGTACACTTTCATGTGAACCTTCCAAGCAACCGATTCATTTTTCCAGTTCCTCTTAGTAAAGTTGATTTTATTAAATCCTATCTTAGGAGAAATTATAAGTTTTTTTTTCAGCTGTGTGACACAATGTCCAGTGAGTCGGCTAAAAGGAAAACTGAACTGAGTAAAAAGAAGAGCTGGGAGAGTTTTGTGTATAATGTTGAAGTGCCGAAGGCTCTCCATGTCGTTAGGAATAAGTAAACCATATTCGAATCCGGATGGGAGCGGCATGTCTTTGATGACCGTGAGTTACAATGGCTCTCGTGTGTGTGTGTGTGTGGAGACGTCATGTCAAGCTTCGCTCTCTTTGGGGATGGGCTGGTTGTAGGAGGGGCTGCCAATGTTGAGGTGGGTGGGGAAAAATGAGGGTATGTACGGGATGACAGCCATCAGAGGGCTTGCCTGGGGGCTTTCAGATGGAGGGGTCATGTGGATGATGACGTCGTCCTGGTCCCACACGTGGAAGGCATTTGGGTGGGAGTGGGTGAGGTTAGGGGGCATGTGCAGTGGGATGACCCCAGCTATCTCACGAGCTTTAATGCGGTCCTCTTCCAAGGGGCCCAACAAGCAGTCTGCAGAACAATAGAGGAAGAAGGATGAAGAATTTCGTTGATAATGCCAAACAATTCACATGCTTTACTTCATGCCACCTTCAAAAATAGCTTACATTCTTATCAAGATGTGGCCAATGTAAAGGTTCAGCTTTTTACTGTGTCATAGAGGGTTGAATCAGTTCATCTGGATACAGCGTTTCCAGATGAACTGAATCAACCTTCTTTTACTTTCTTTCCTGGATTATTGAGCATGCATAAAGACATTTTTACTATGTGCTTTTAAAGTAAGTGTTGTATCTTTGCCCTAACCTATTAGAGATGGCACCATTCCTGCAAGCTAATGGGTTTAATCCCTGATTTTGGCCCTGTGTATCCGATCAAAGTGTCCTTGAGCAAGACCCTGAACGTTTTGCTCACTCATTTCAAATTGCAACAAGTAAGAACATCAGGTAAATTTATAAGATGAAGGTAAAGGTGAATCCAACAAAAACACAATGAACATATACATATATAATTGTTACCAGGAGCTCCAAGGCTCATTGATCTGGTAAGCTTTTTACTTGTCAAATTAATCAACATTTCTAAAGTGAATACCTGTAATGTCCAGCATGAGGTCCTTGATGAGGTGACCAACAATAGCATAAGCCACAGCAACTACAATCAGGGCGGCCATCAGGAGGTAGATAATCGATTTGGGCAGCTGGATGATGTCTCTGGATACAGGTTTGTATTCCTTGTAGAGAGGCTCCACATTGTGAACCAAATACTGGAAGGATTGTCCTCCTTCATCTGTGAGGTTAAAGCTGGCCATGTTTCCAACAAGCTTTCCGCTTCCTGTTTAATGGCTACTTCATGCTATCCAGTATAAAATTGCCTAAACTTGATCTGTCCACTTGAGGATCACCGAGTTGCAGAACGACCTGTGAAAGAGAAAAATAACTTATTTTATTTGGCAATGATTTCATCATTGAATAAACAAGAAAGCTCAATTACCTATAAAAGCCAAGTGGCCCTGGTCGGCTGGTGAAAGACATAGTAAGTGTGAGTTTTCCCCCTCAGTTTTAACCAAAGTGATGAGTGGCTGGTGAAGGCTCATCTGGAGAGCTGCCGTGGACTCGGTGGAAGTGTCGTGGCTGCTCTCCGCGGTACTGAAGTCAGCTCAGCCCTGCCTGGCTGACGGTGCAGTGTGGAGGATCAGTGGGAGGGGATTGTTATTTCACTCCAATCCCATGCAAATGACATGCCCAGCTGTTCAGTCCTGGGAATCTGCATCACAAATATGCACAGTCAAAGTTTTAACAGTTTTTGAACAACTGGTATGCATATGCTGATCTCCAGAATCAGAATTACTTTATTCCCCAGTTGTATAGGCTACACAGGAATTGGTAGTCTGCACATGAGCATACATTCACGAATGTAAAATGATACAATTAAGCGCAACAATAGTATAGTATAGTATAATATAGTAGCATATAGCATATCATAGCGTATAGTATAGTATAGTATAGTGGCTGTTGCAGCTAGAAAAGCGCTATAAAATGCAACTTGATTGATTGATAGTAGCATATAGTATAATAATAATAATAATAATAATAATAATACAATTCACGAAAGAGTTTGATGTCCCAGAAAATTCAAGAAAGAGCTTGATGTCCCAAAAACCCCACCAACAGAAAATGAGGCAACTACAGTCGATGGCAAACAAGTGAAGCAGAAGGCGAAACACCATGGCCAGTAGCAACTGCAAAAAACCTGGGAGGACAAAGCAATGCACGGGAAGTACCCAAAAAGAATGAGAGACACATATGTGGACCAACAAAAGACACACCAGTGGCTGAGGAGCACCGGACTGAAAGCAGAGACGGAGGGCCTGATAATCGCTGCACAAGACCAGAGCCTGGCAACCAGATTCTATCACCATCATATCATCAAAGCTGGAACAGACCCAAAATGCAGTATCTGTGGAATGTACGAAAAAACCATCGACCACGTTGTCTCAGGCTGCCTGGAACTGGCAAAGACCGGGTACATCTACAGGCACAACAAGACAGCAGCATACCTGCACTGGAAAATCTACAGGAGTTACAAGAGCAAAATGACTGAGAAGTGGTACGAACATCAAGCCAAAAATGGCCACTGAGAACAATGATGTACCCATCCTCTGGGATATGCCCATCCACACTGACAGAGAGATAAAAGCCAACAAGCCTGACATCATTGTCAAGGACAGGAAGGAAAAGAGTTGCATGCTCATCGACATGGCAATACCATCTGAAAAAAACACTTCAGTGAAAGTCACAGAGAAGCTGACCAAGTACAAAGACCTGGAGATTGAAATCAACAGGATGTGGGGTATGAAGACCAAAACAACACCAGTGGTCACCGGATCTCTAAGAAGGGAATAGAAAAGTTCACCAACCATATCCCAGGCAACATCAACATCCATGCAGTCCTGAAGATTGCCCTACTCAGAACAGCCCACATATTACGACGAGTACTGTCAATCAAGTGACATCTGTCCTATAGTGCCTCAGGTCCATAGTTAGGACCCGGCTCTACAGGATGTAAAACAGGAAACACGAAAGAAATAATAATAATAATAATGATAATAATAATAATACGTTTTATTTATATTGCACTTTTCTAAAACAATGTTACAAAGTGCTTTACAAAAGAAATAACCAGTATAGCATAGCATAGTATAGCATAGTACTATAGTAGCATATAGTATAGCATAACAGTATATAGTCAGTGATTAAAGTGGGCTGGAGCTACCCGGATCCCGACACCGGCACTTCCCCTCCTCCCCCAAGTCAACCGGAGCTGAGATCCGGCACTCTGTAGACAGGAGTAATTTCAACCTTTTTGTCACAATAAAATTTAAAACAAAAACATGATGCAGCCAATTCACAAGCATTACAAAATAAATCGCAAATAAAGTCGTTCTTCTATTTTTATACTACTTTACTTTTTCTAAAAGTTTGAATGATATCGCGTCCTCACGTGACCCGCACCTGCCTGCTGTGTGGCTTCACCAGACTTGACATCAAAAGAGACTGGCTTCACACACGGGTCAGGGTCAGTTCACCGCACCAGGCAGACAAGACTCGAGAGAGCGTCAACCTGCTACCCTCACTATTATCCTGGATTGGGGGGCATAAAGAGTGAGTATCTTCAGCGTATATCCAATAGTATTTCCAATAGTTTTGTCTAGCTCTGCTGTGGTTTTCATTCAAGCAACTAACGTTAGCGAACGTAACGTTAGCTAGCTAGCTAACTAGCTATCTTCCACCGGGTAACGTTGCTAGCTAGTTGCTGACGTTGCTGGCTAGTTGTTTGAATGCTGCTAGGCAAGCTAACTATCGGTAGCGTCCGGTAACGTTACCGGTAGCTAGCTGGTTATGTTTGTCCAACCTTAGCTCTGGCCATTCAATATTTTCATTCAAATAACTAACTAGCTAGCAAACGTTAGCTACCGGTAGCTATTATTAGCTAACAATGCTAACGTCGGGACTACTGGACCAGTGGTTAGCTAGCCTAACGTTAGCTAGCTACCTATCACTCCCGCACTTTTGCCCACCTCTCTAATACAGAGATCCCCCACTTACCAAATCCCACTTTAACCCCTGTATATAGTATAGCATAGCATAGCATAGCATAGTATAGTATAGTATAGTCAAGGCTCAGCGTTTTCGGTTTTTATTTTTCAAAGCCATCCAGCATGCCGAATTTCGCCACAAGAGGACACTGTTACATAACCTCACATGAACAGGAACAACTTTTGGATCCCTGGAAACATAAAATCCGGATGAAAAGCAGTTTAAACCGATCTGCTCCTTTTAAAAAATCTGGGTATTTTTCGGGGAAAATCGGTGAAAAGCGAAAACACTGAGCCTTGAGTATAGTATAGTATAGTAGCATGTCGTATAGCATAGCAGCATATAGTATAGTATAGTATAGCATATCATAGTATAGTAGCATATAGTATAGCATAGCAGTGTACAGTATAGTATAGTATAGCATAACAGAATATAGTATAGTATAGTATAGTATAGTATAGTATAGAAAAGAGAGCCACTTTATTTTGTCATTGTATTGTTACAAAAAAATTGTTCTCGGTATTTAATCCATCTTATTGTATAGGAGCAGTGGGCAGCTGCAGCACCCGGGGACCAACTGCAATTCTTTTTTACATTGCCTTGGTCAGAGACACAGTCAGGAGTATTAACCCTGACATGCATGTCTTTTTGATGGTGGGAGGAAACCGGAGCACCGGGAGGAAACCCACACAGACACGGGGAGAACATGCAAACTCCACACAGAAAGGACCTGGGACAGCCTTGGGTTCCAACCCAGGACCATCTTGCTGTGAGGCAACAGTGCTAACCATTGGGCCACCATGCCAATAGTATAGTATAGTATAGTATAGTATAGTATAGTATAGTATAGTGTAGTGTAGTGTAGTGGAGTGTAGTATAGTCAGCGGTGGGCTGTCAGGACCATCAGGGCCATCAGGGCCTTCTCTGCTGGCCCTGTCAAAATCATAATCTTTTTTTTTTCATAGTTAAATTGAAGTGTTCCTGAAATGTGTCTGAATTCAATTACTTGTGTTCATCTAAACACATCACAGCTTCTTGGACCAGCACTAGTGGTATTGCTAGCCTTTTGTCGAAGCCCGAATCTGCAAACTGATTACAACTTTAGTGACTGTTTCATCAGCCAATCAAATTTTGATATGTAGAGACAGAACACCCCAGGGTCCTGCAATGTATCGGTGCTAGCCCTGGTGTCTCACCAACTGTGAGCTGTGTAAAAGCACCGTTCTCATTTCAGCCGAAGTGTCCCCCCTCCTCCACGATTCATCTCCCCATCATGTGAACATGCACTGAGAATCTCCACCGCAGTGTGCAGTTGAGATAGTCTATGTTACAGGGTAGCCAAGCTACTGTGTATAAAAAGTTCTGACGTGGTCGTGCAGAAACAAAATCAAAGCTCTGAATACTGAAATCATGTTTTAATTGCCACACCTGTCAAAAGAGTATCTGATATTCGGGATCAGCCTTAACTTTACATGCAAAATGGTTATGACCAGTATTAATACCGTCTGCATTAAAGACTTAATGTCCTCATACAGTAGGCTTATTTTATTTGATCACATTTAGTTAAATTTCATTTTCAGGGAACGATATGTAACTAAGCTTTGGGAGATTTTGAGAGTTTATGGGGAGCTTGACTTTTGTGTGTGTGCATGTGTGTGTGTGTGGGGGGTGATTGAAGGTCATACTCCCATCTCAGTAGAACCACAAAAGGCCATGAAAATTAAAAGTACATCAATTTTATATACTACTATATATTCATATATATATTTATAAGGTCCACTGTAAGAGGTGTCAGATGTGACTTATATATGTGACTTCACATGGCACTTGAGGCTTTAAATATATTAGCAGGTAACAGCACTGCTAACATGTTTTGTCCAGGATACAAACATGTGACAGAAGGCCAGGCTGACTGGGTCCCAGAGGCTCCGGGTTTGCCATGTGTCATTTAGTTTGGGATTATTTGATAAGATGCAATTTGGTTTGGGAATATGCATCATTTATGGACAGCAAGGTGGCCCAGTGGTTAGCACTGTTGCCTCACAGCAAGATGGTTATGGGTTGGGTTCGAACCCAAGGTCATCCCAGGTCCTTTCTGTGTGGAGTTTGCATGTTCTCTCTGTGTCTGCATGGGTTTCCTCCGGGTGCTCCGGTTTCCTCCCACCATCAAAAAGACATGCATGTTAGGGTTAATACTCCTGTCTTTGCCCCTGACCAAAGCAATGGAAAGAAGAACTGGAGTTGGTCCCCGGGCACTGCAGCAGCACACTGCTCCTATAAAATAGGATGGGTTAAATGGAGAGGATGACTTTCATTGTAACTGAATGACTGTACAATGACAAAATAAAGTAACTTTCTTTCTTTCTTAAACACAGTATCAATGGAAATGATAGGGTCCACAAGACGTGCCCATATCCATTCTTTGTACGCACAATGTGCAGCGAGTGACTGGGTAGGGTCAGCACACATTTTCGTCCCCTCGCAGCAGTTTTATGTGGCCATGAAAGAAGGTCTTAACCAATTCTTAAGTCTCTGCTGCCAAGTATTTCAAGTATTTGCTTTAAAATGCTCAAATGTAGTATAGATTAGCCCACATAATGAGGTCTCATCATCATCATCGGCAGTCACTCGGAGTCGAGTATGACCGTCCTCTCTCTGGGTCAGTCCTCAGGTGGGTGTAGAGGCCGATACTCGAGCCGTGTAATGGAAGAACGCTTGTGCGTGACAGCTTTTTACGTAGAGTGGCTGATGTGCCTGCAGCCACCACACGGCCCTTGGCAGGGGGTGGCCAGAGTCCAATGGCATGGTGAACCGAGACGATTGGGGACCACCCTCTGTTGTAGCCTTCATCTGCCTTCACTGCTGTTGTGACCTGGAGACATCTTCCGTCATTTGTTGGATTGCACTTTGTCTAGAACCTCCCACTTGACCTACAGTTAAGGTCAAAGTTATCAGCCCCCTTTATGAAATCAAACAAAACCCTTACCTTTTCTATGGAAATGATCATAACCAAAAGTGTTTATAGTTTAATTGCTTCCAAAAGAACAAAGACAAAATCTCCACTAAGCTTGATTAAGATATTTTACTGATGGGCTGAACTGAAACAAGAAAAAACAAAAATGACAAAGCCAAAATTATTAGCCCTCTGACAATTAATAGTCAACAGTGTAACCTTTCTGACTCACAACTGACAACAACCTCTTATGGTAGTTCCTAACTAGGTTGGCACATGTCTCTTGAGGGATCTTAGCCCATTCTTCCATGGCAAATTGTTCCAGCTCATCCAAATTGTGTGGTTTTTGAGCATGGACATTAACCTTGAGCTCCCACCATAGATTCAATAGGATTGAGATCTGGGCTCTGAGAGGGCCACTCCAGGACCTTGATTTTGGTGTCCTTCAAAAAGTTTTGGACTAACTTCGATGTATGCTTCGGGTCATTGTCTTGCTGGAAGACCCAGCAGCGACCCAAAGCTAGACTGGCAGCAGATTTCTTTACATTATCCTTCAAAATGTCAACATAATCTTTCTTCATGATCCCATGTGTGATGTTCAGTATTAGGGGAATACACCTTTAAGGACACAGGGAGTTATGGGATAGTAAACAGAGCAGCCACGGGAGCGGGAAGGTAGACGAGAGTCAGTCGGATTATGTGCACGTTATGCATGAAGCGAAATAAACATGCCGAAGTTCCACAGCTAATTCAGAAATGGTGTTATCATCTGTGAGAGTGAAAAGTAGGTCATTACACCATGCACCTGAACAAGGTTCCCTGTGCCCACAGCGTTATGCTCCCACCACCATGTTTAACTGTGGCAACTGTGTTTTTAGGATTGAAGGCCTCTCCCTTCCTTCGCCAAACAAAAGCAACGTCCATGTGCCCAAACAGCTCAAGTTTAGTCTCATCAGACCAAAGGACAGACTTCTAATACTCATGCCCATGTTTCAAATGTTCACGGGCAAACTTCAGTCTAGCTTTGATGTGCCGCTGTGTGAGCAATGGAGTTTTCTTGGACGATGACCTTGAAGCCCACCATGATGAAGAGCCCTCACTACAGTCTTCCTTGAAACATCAAGTCCAGAAGAGGCCAGTTCAGCAACAATCGTCTTGGCAGAGATCCGGGGATTGTTGTTGACATCTCTGATTATTTTCCCCTCCAAAGTTTTTGAAATCTTGTACTTTCGACCACGCCCAGGTTTGTTTCTAACAGAATTTGTCTCCGTGTGCTTTGCAATGATGCAACGTATAGCTGTTATAGATTCTGTGAAACGCTTGGAAATAAGAGTATAGCCTTCCCCCTTAAGATGAGCATCCACTATCTTCTTTCTGAGTTCCAGACTGATGTCTATACTTTTTTGGCATGATGAAATTACTTCTTACCAAGAATTTAAGAGTAGTCCCTCTCAATCAAGTGTTCAAGTGCCACTAGCCCGGTTTATTGGAGTCCCTTAAGTAAAGTTCAATGCTGATTGATTACTTAGGTGAGGTTTGAAAGCTGATTGATTGCTCAGGTGTGTTTTGAAAGCAAAAAAATCACATGGGGGCTAATAATTTTGACCACCTCAATTTTCACTACATTTGGTATAAAGCAAACCTGAAGATTTATTTTACATTCAGACATGGCAAACATTGGGCAGAATTTTAGGGAAATGTTCCATAGTTCCTTGGGGGCTAATAATTTTGACCTTAACTGTATCCACCTTGGGGGACCCTACCAGGAGTCAAGCTCCAGACGGCATAGCTGTTGGGATCATTGATACACTCAAGCTTCTCCACCACGGCAAGGTGACAATCCAGAAGATGAATAATGGGGTCTATAAGAACCCTGACTCCAATAAATGTTAAGTGGAAGTTATATTTTATAAACCAAGCTTGCCATGTATCAAGAATTCATGAAATCTTTAAGTCTAAACACATTTCTATTATGAAGATCTTAACAAACAGCATCCATCCATGTACGGCGATTGTTTACCTTTTTCTAAGTTCAGATTTATTTATCAAATGCGCAACAATACAGTGGTGGCAAACACTGGTGGTAATGAAATGCTTAGTCATCAGGCTCACCTCCTAAAAGCTTATATATATATACACTACCGTTCAAAAGTTTGGGATCACCCAAACAATTTTGTGTTTTCCATGAAAAGTCACACTTATTCACCACCATATGTTGTGAAATGAATAGAAAATAGAGTCAAGACATTGACAAGGTTAGAAATAATGATTTGTATTTGAAATAAGATTTTTTTTACATCAAAATTTGCTTTTGTCAAAGAATCCTCCATTTGCAGCAATTACAGCATTGCAGACCTTTGGCATTCTAGCTGTTAATTTGTTGAGGTAATCTGGAGAAATTGCACCCCACGCTTCCAGAAGCAGCTCCCACAAGTTGGATTGGTTGGATGGGCACTTCTTGCGTACCATACGGTCAAGCTGCTCCCACAACAGCTCAATGGGGTTCAGATCTGGTGACTGCGCTGGCCACTCCATTACCGATAGAATACCAGCTGCCTGCTTCTGCTCTAAATAGTTCTTGCACAATTTGGAGGTGTGTTTAGGGTCATTGTCCTGTTGTAGGATGAAATTGGCTCCAATCAAGCGCTGTCCACTGGGTATGGCATGGCGTTGCAAAATGGAGTGATAGCCTTCCTTATTCAGAATCCCTTTTACCCTGTACAAATCTCCCACCTTACCAGCACCAAAGCAACCCCAGACCATCACAATACCTCCACCATGCTTAACAGATGGCGTCAGGCATTCTTCCAGCATCTTTTCATTTGTTCTGCGTCTCACAAACGTTCTTCTTTGTGATCCAAACACCTCAAACTTGGATTCATCCGTCCACAACACTTTTTTCCAGTCTTCCTCTGTCCAATGTCTGTGTTCTTTTGCCCATCTTAATCTTTTTCTTTTATTGGTCAGTCTCAGATATGGCTTTTAATTTGCCACTCTGCCCTGAAGCCCAGAATCCCGCAGCCGCCTCTTCACTGTAGATGTTGACACTGGTGTTTTGCGGGTGCTATTTAATGAAGATGCCAGTTGGGGACCTGTGAGGCGTCTGTTTCTCAAACTAGAGACTCTAATGTACTTATCTTCTTGCTCAGTTGTGCAACGCGGCCTCCCACTTCTTTTTCTACTCTGGTTAGAGCCTGTTTGTGCTGTCCTCTGAAGGGAGTAGTACACACCGGTCTAGGAAATCTTCAATTTCTTAACAATTTCTCGCATGGAATAGCCTTCATTTCTAAGAACAAGAATAGACTGTCGAGTTTCAGATGAAAGTTCTCTTTTTCTGGCCATTTTGAGCGTTTAATTGACCCCACAAATGTGATGCTCCAGAAACTCAATCTGCTCAAAAGAAGGTCAGTTTTGTAGCTTCTGTACCGAGCTAAACTGTTTTCAGATGTGTGAACATGATTGCACAAGGGTTTTCTAATCATCAATTAGCCTTCTGAGCCAATGAGCAAACACATTGTACCATTAGAACACTGGAGTGATAGTTGCTTGAAATGGGCCTCTATACACCTATGTAGATATTGCACCAAAAACCAGACATTTGCAGCTAGAATAGTCATTTACCACATTAGCAATGTATAGAGTGTATTTCTTTAAAGTTAAGACTAGTTTAAAGTTATCTTCACTGAAAAGTACAGTGCTTTTCCTTCAAAAATATGGACATTTCAATGTGATCCCAAACTTTTGAACGGTAGTGTATACATATATATACATATATTGTAACGTGCATGGATAAGAAGACACGCTGGCCGCTTGACTAACGGGTCTGACCCTTTAGTCTAGCGGTTAGCGATGTCTCCTGCGGTGCGGGCGATACGGGTTCGCCTCCCGGCCGCGGCAGTAACTGTGGTTGCGTTGTCCCCCCGAATTCGCTACATTGGTGTCAGAAGTGGGATGGAGCGACCGTAAGGCCGTCGGAAGCGTATGCGCCCTGAGGCGTGAAGGAGCTGATATGCTTAAGCGCGGGGACGCGCTTCCCGAAGGAGGGGGGTAGTGTAACGTGCATGGATAAGAAGACATGCTGGCCGCTGGCTGGCGGGTCTGACCCTTATGGACTGAATATCCCCGCCGCGAACCTGTATCGCCTGCACCGGAGGAGACATCGCCAACCGCTCGACTAAGCGTCAGACCCGCCAGCCAGCGGCCAGTGTGTCTTCTTATCCATGCACGTTACAATACACACACACACACACACACACACACACACACACACACAGCTGATGATTGCTTATGGCATGGCATGAAACAGGCTTGTTCTGTCTTGTAAAGAATTTACTTGACTCACCGGATTATATATATATATACACTACCGTTCAAAAGTTTGGGATCACATTGAAATGTCCATATTTTTGAAGGAAAAGCACTGTACTTTTCAATGAAGATAACTTTAAACTAGTCTTAACTTTAAAGGAATACACTCTATACATTGCTAATGTGGTAAATGACTATTCTAGCTGCAAATGTCTGGTTTTTGGTGCAATATCTACATAGGTGTATAGAGGCCCATTTCAAGCAACTATCACTCCAGTGTTCTAATGGTACAATGTGTTTGCTCATTGGCTCAGAAGGCTAATTGATGATTAGAAAACCCTTGTGCAATCATGTTCACACATCTGAAAACAGTTTAGCTCGGTACAGAAGCTACAAAACTGACCTTCCTTTGAGCAGATTGAGTTTCTGGAGCATCACATTTGTGGGGTCAATTAAACGCTCAAAATGGCCAGAAAAAGAGAACTTTCATCTGAAACTCGACAGTCTATTCTTATTCTTAGAAATGAAGGCTATTCCATGCGAGAAATTGCTAAGAAATTGAAGATTTCCTGCACCGGTGTGTACTACTCCCTTCAGAGGACAGCACAAACAGGCTCTAACTAGAGTAGAAAAAGAAGTGGGAGGCCGCGTTGCACAACTGAGCAAGAAGATAAGTACATTAGAGTCTCTAGTTTGAGAAACAGACGCCTCACAGGTCCCCAACTGGCATCTTCATTAAATAGTACCTGTTAGAGCCTGTTTGTGCTGTCCTCTGAAGGGAGTAGTACACACCGGTGTAGGAAATCTTCAATTTCTTAGCAATTTCTCGCATGGAATAGCCTTCATTTCTAAGAACAAGAATAGACTGTCGAGTTTCAGATGAAAGTTCTCTTTTTCTGGCCATTTTGAGCGTTTAATTGACCCCACAAATGTGATGCTCCAGAAACTCAATCTGCTCAAAGAAGTGCCCATCCAACCAATCCAACTTGTGGGAGCTGCTTCTGGAAGCGTGGGGTGCAATTTCTCCAGATTACCTCAACAAATTAACAGCTAGAATGCCAAAGGTCTGCAATGCTGTAATTGCTGCAAATGGAGGATTCTTTGACGAAAGCAAAGTTTGATGTAAAAAAAATCTTATTTCAAATACAAATCATTATTTCTAACCTTGTCAATGTCTTGACTCTATTTTCTATTCATTTCACAACATATGGTGGTGAATAAGTGTGACTTTTCATGGAAAACACGAAATTGTTTGGGTGATCCCAAACTTTTGAACGGTAGTGTATATATATATATATATATATATATATATATATATATATATATATATACATATAGTATGTGTGTGTGTGTGTGTGTGTGTTTGTAGTGAAGCATGGAGAAGACCGTTGCCTACATGCTCGTGTTTCGTGCACCACCTCAGCTCCGCGTGGAGGGGACGGGCGTGTGTTGGAAAAAGACGTTACACTTGTGCCGAAGCAGCCCGCTAATGAACCCAAACCAGTGAATAGCGACCGTCACTGCTGGTGAAAGCGGTTAGTTTAGGCTTAAACTCAAACGTTTCATATGTTTTTTTGCTTTCTTGTGTTTTTATTCTACTTTAAAAACGTAAAAAAAACATTGTTTAAATCATTCAACAGTATTTTCCCGTTGGCTGGGTGACGGGCTGATCTTGCTGGGTAGGCTATGTAAACTAGCGAGCTAAGTTAGCACTACCGTGAGCCGGTTAAAGATGTCACTTTTTGTTTTTGTTTGTTTTTTTGCCTCAATTCCCGATCGGTTATCCCTGGAACCACCAACAAACTATTTGGAAACGGTTATATGTTGTAACAAGTGTAACCGAGGGTTTGTAGATGTCGCCTATACTGTATGAAACTATAAAATAACAAATACGTAGGTTCCACTTTCACACGAGGACCACTTTATTTGGATTCTTCCCCCAACAGAACTCCACAGCAACAACACTGCGTACAGCACTTCCGCTCTCTTCAGCCTTCAAAATAAGAGCTCAAGGCATATACTGTGGCAACAGCTTATAACAGGAACTTAAAATCACTAACAGGCTAAGTCCAGAAAAATAGGTCACATACCTCCCCTCCTACAAAAAGAAACGTCCTCGTTTCAAAACAGTAACACTATAAGTGCAAAAAAACACAGGCTTGTCCAAAACATTATCAACCTGTCCTCCTAAATATACATATACACAGCAGAAAACACACACTGAAACCAAAAAAGTGCATATCAATCTGCGAACCCCAGAAGGAACCCAACACCATAAAACAAAATCTTAACAATAACATTATGCATGTTATCCCTCACGTCACTGCACAGTCTCAATAAAGTATGCCACACTATGCTCCACGTACACCGGAAGGTTCTGATACATCATAGCATCCAGACATACTATATACATATGAGAAGAAAAAAAATGTACCCTCACAGTAAAAAACATGTCAAGTGACCCCGACAAACATTCAACAGAAATTCCAACAGTCATATTGACTTGTCTGTGATGTTTTTTGTTTTTTGTTTTTCAAACAGCTAACCAAACGTGACAAAGTCCTTGAAACGAAGTGGTTTTCTCACAATCCTCGCAGAACGAGCAACAGTCAGTAGTGGCTCACTGGTGCCGGTAATCCGAACAGTCCCTGTGTCACCAGAGGCCAGCGGCTCCTCAGCCACAAAGTCCCTCTCTGGCGACCCCTTGTCCAGCAGCGAGGGAGCATGAAGAGGAGAAGCCGGCAGGCTATCTGAAAAACCAGCAGCCACCGGTAGTGTGTATGGTTTCAGTCTATCATAATGGACGACCTGCCCCTGTCCATCAAAGTCCAAAGGGCTGCCAATATGATAGGTGAGTCCAGGTTTACCCTCAGAGCCCAACACAGACAGGACCCTGTAGGGCCCCTTCCAGTGGGGAGCAAGTTTCATACGGTCCTTTGTCGGATCATGCAGCCATACCAGATCCCCTTCTGCATACGGCTGGTGATGGATCGTTCCATCATAGTACAACTTCTGCTTCTCGTGAGCGTCAGCGCCACCCTGCCTGGCACCAGCAAAAGCAGTGTCCAGCCTCTCTGCCAGAGAGGCCACAAAGTCAGCATGAGAAAGAGGTAAGTCCGAACGCACCAACTGAGATGGCACCAACACATCCACTGGAACACGAGCCTCCCATCCGTGAGTTAGATAATACGGAGTGTAGTTGGTGCAGGCATGAACAGATGTGTTATAGGCGAAAGCCACCTGTTTCAGATAATCGTCCCACTCACCACCACAGGCGAGCAATGATTTGGCCAGCTGGTCAATGAGGGTGCGATTAAAGCGTTGAACCATTCCGTCCGACTTGGGATTATAAGGTGTAGTGCGTGTTTTCTTAATTCCCAGGAGCTGACACAGTCTTTGAACAATCTCAGCTTCAAATTGCTGGCCCTGATCACTATGGACCACTTCAGGAATGCCATGCACCAGCACATAGTCTTCAAACAAACACTGTGCTACTGACTGGGCCATTTGGTTAGGGAGAGCATACAGATTCACATACTTGGTAAAGTAGTCTTCCACTACTAACACATACCCGTTTCCCTTAGAAGTCACTGGCAGTTCAAGGATGTCAGTTGCCACTCTCTGGAATGGCCGAGTTGCTCGGACGCTCCCCATCGGTGCATGATACTTAGGCACCGGGGCCTTGCGGGTTTGACATGGGATGCACTGCTCACACCACCATTGAATATCTTTGAACATGGAAGGCTAGTAGCAAGTTTTCCTTGCACGTTCCCACACACGTTCCACTGAGAAATGTGCCGATGTAAAGCCCCCATGCAGATGCTGCAGCACATCAGGGACCACTGAGGAGGGCATGACAACCTGACACAGAGCATCTCCGGTGAGAGGAGAGTTCACCGCCCTGCAGAGTAGTCCATTAACAACAGAGAGGCGGGGATATTCAGTCCATAATTTTCTAAGCCACCGGGAGCTACCTCTCATCCACCCCCTAGGTGGCCGAGAACCACTCCTCTCCATCCAGTTCAATACCTGCCTAATATCTGGGTCAGCCAGTTGTAGCTCCCTCATTTCCGTTCCATCATGTGACAGTGCATGCATGAAAGACAAATCCTGCGTCTCACTGCTCCTCTCCACACGCTGTTCCCCTGCGTCGAAGTCAGAGGTCTGGGGGTTCCCAGCGGGTGCTTGAAGCAGCTGAGTGTCTGTTTGGGGAACACTTGGCCCTTCCTCCGAGCCTATGACATTCACTTGTTTTGGCTGCCGCGTGGTGACATTTACCACCCTGAGCTCGGGGTCCTGAGGACGCCGTGAGAGTGCATCAGCATTAGTACGCCGTTGCCCGTCCTTGTGCTGTATAATCCAGCTATAAGGGTCTAGTTCCAATACCCATCTCGCTCTGCGTCCCGTGGGATCCTTGTCAATAGAAATGCCGCGCAGGCCCAGCAGAGGCTTGTGATCAGTTACGATGGTAAAGGCAGCTGATCCAAAGTAATGTCTGAATTGGTGTATAGCCCACACTACAGCCCACAGTTCTCTGTCAAATGTAGACCAACGCCGTTCCAGGGAAGTAAGCGATTGGCTAGCGTATGCCACCACTCGCTCCAGTCCGTCCCTGTCCTGAGCCAATACAGCCCCAACTGCTTCCATGGAGGCATCCGTGTACACTTTAAAGGGGATGTTAAAGTCAGGCATGGTGACAACCGGAGCAGATGAAAGCACCCCTTTCAGGTACTCAAAGGCTGTGTTACACTCAGTTGTCCATCTGAAAGGTGTGTCTTTGCAGGTGAGGCGATGCAGAGGAGCTGCACGCTGGGCAAAGTCCTTAACAAAGCGTCTGTAGTAAGAGCAAAGGCCCACAAATGCTCTCACTTCGGTTGGATTCTGTGGTGTGGGCGAGGTTCTGACTTTATCTGTGTTTCGAGGGTCGGGCTGTAAGCTGTGGTGAGAAACAACATGTCCCAGGAACACTACATGATCTCGAGCCAGGTGACACTTCTTAGAATTCAGCCTGAGGCTGGCTGCCTGAATCCTGGAGAAAACTTTGCGCAAACTGGAGAGATGGTCCTCAAAGGTGGGGCTGTATATTAGAACGTCATTGAGATACACCATACACACCTGCCATGGGAGTCCTCTGAGCACCAGCTCCATCATGCGCTGGAATGTTGCAGGTGAGTTAGTAAGGCCCATTGGCATCGACTGCCACTGATAGAGGCCCCGGCCCGTTGTGAAGGCAGTTTTCTCCCTGTCTCCCTCAGTGACCTCGACCTGCCAGTATCCATTAGAGAAGTCCAATGTGCTGAACCACAGGGAGCCCGCCAGTGCATCCAGGGTCTCGTCCACCCTGGGGAGAGGATGAGAGTCTTTCACGGTTATACTGTTCAGGCGACGATAATCAATGCAGAACCTCCACTCACCATTCTTCTTCTTTACAAGGACAACAGGCGAGGCCCAGGGGCTGCAGCTTTCCTCAATTACCCCGTCAGCCAGCAGGGCGGCCACCTGCCTGTCTGTTTCCTCTCTCTTTTCTGGTGAAGTCCGGTAGGCGCGCTGCCATAGAGGAGGATGATCACCGGTCTTGATGTGATGTTGGATAACTGCATTTGCCAGTCCCTCCTTTTGATGTGCTGAATATCTCCTGATGCTCTGCCAGCAGTGCAGCCAGTTGTGCTTTCTGTTGCTGACTAGCGGGAGACTCCTCCAGTGACACAAAAGGCACATCACTGGGTGAAATGGCAGAGACCGTCTCCGTCGGAACCTGTGGGAGTGACACAATTTCGGACTCATCCACAGAGAAAAACTCCCCCAGGTGCACGCCTTCCCTCAGTATAATGTCCTGATTTGTAGGGTTCAACACACGGGCTATGGTGACCCCGTCACAGATGTCACTGTGTGAGCTATGACACACTCACTTTTGCCTTTGAGGTTGGGTGATAAGTAGCCCACAAAGTCAGGGAGCTGGTCAACGGGCCCAGGTGGGGACACACTCACAGGCACCAGCATCTCGGTGAGGGGGGGCAGTGTCATGACAGTGGCGATGGAAACATTACAACACTCAGGAATCAGGTCTTTGCCACTCAGAAGTGGAAGTACAGTGTCCCATAGGTGCAGTTTGCCGCGGGCATAATCCAGGAGGGCGTGATTTGTGACAAGAAAGTCCAGGCCCAGCAGCGCTGTTTGTGTGGACTCCCTAATGATGTGGAAAACATGCTGCTGGGAGGTCTTCCCCAGACGCAGTGTGACTGTTATGGTACCCAGTGTGTCAAGCATCTGTCCATTCACTGCCCGCGCAGCAATAAAGTCTGCTGTTAGGGGCCGCTTGTGCAGGGCTGGAACAGACGTGGAAATTGTCACTGATAAACGACTCGGTTGCCCCTGAATCGACCAATATGTTAATTTCAGTCCCTTCAATGCTTCCCCTCATGTATGAGGTTTGCTGCTCTGTCTCGTCTGGTGTCATGGCATTACTCGGGGAGGGGATAAGCATTCCTCCCTCCAGAGGGCCCATAGGCTCTGTAGCTGGTGTTTGGGCCGCAACATCAGCTACATCTCTTTTCCCGACTGGTTTGCTGAGTCTTCCTTCTTGGGGGAGAGAAAATGCATGCCTCGCCGTCTCTGTGTTTCCTCATTAGAGGGGCTCCTAGCAGGTCTGGGACCCCACCAACTTGTGGAGTTGGCTCGGTTGTTGCAGGGGGTCCAGTAGTCCTGTTTCTCCCTGGGGCCTCCTTCTGCTCGCCGCTTGCACCAGCCACGGTCAGGTGAACGCCCTCTCTGTTCACCCCATGTGCGAGACCGACAGCCCTGCTCCCCACAAGTACACTGACACTGACCTCCACATACTGGGTGAGGGGCTTTCCGTTGATCTCTCCAGCAGCTGGATCGCAGTCGGTTGTTTTCCTCTGCCATTTGTTTCATTTCCATCCTCATTTCCCTCATATCCGCAGTAAGTCTATCCATGGCTCTGTACAAACCACCCCCATCAGATATGGAGTGCACCATAGCCGCTGCACTGCTTTCAGTGGGAGGCTGGCGTATGTGGGTGTTGACATAGTCCATCTTTAGGGCCTCTTGGGCCATCTCACACCGGCCAGCAATGGTCAGGGCCTCAGCCAAATCAGTAGCTCCCTTCTCGTGATGTTTAGCTCTCAGCGCCGGGTCAAGTCCAGCCAGAAATCTGCGAAATTTCTCCTCTTTCTGAGCTATATCACCATAGCCTGGGAATGCCTCTTTAACTTGCTTGCTTATTTCTGCTGCATATACTTCCAGACTCTCTCTGGGAGCATGGAGGCGGGCAGAGAGGTTTGCTCTGAAACAGTCAAGAAAATGTCTTTGTCCGAAAGCCTCCTGCAATTTCTCCTTTACCTTAGCGTAATCCGCCTGAACGGCAGCTGGCAAGCTATCCCATAGCAGAAAAGCAGCCTTTGTTAGACGCGTTGGTAAAATCCTCACCAGTTCATAGTCAAAGTCATCGCCAGTGCCTCCAACCAGCGCCTTCACCGCCACTTCGTATTGTCTGGCCCAGCAGGGGAAACTTTTCCTCCCCGGAAAATGGCGGCGGGAGTTCAATCCTCACGTTGCTGGCGAACGGCTTTTCTCCACGTCGCTCTCTGTAGTTATAGTCGAGCGGATCCTCGTATTTCCACATGTTGCTCCTCAATTATGTCAGAAGACAGCAGCAAGACGAGTGAAGTCTTGGTGCACACACCGCGCCGGGTTTCCGACACGACGAAGCTCCGCCGTTGCTAGCTGAGGCTAACTGAGAAGCTAACTGACTCTCCGAACCTTTCTTTTCGGTAATTTAAACGTCTTTCTTTTGCGGGACGTTGGCACAAGCATCCCACCGCTGCCACCAATGTAACCGAGGGTTTGTAGATGTCACCTATACTGTATGAAACTATAAAATAACAAATACGGAGGTTCCACTTTCACACGAGGACCACTTTATTTGGATTCTTCCCCCAACAGAACTCCACAGCAACAACACTGCGTACAGCACTTCCGCTCTCTCTTCAGCCTTCAAAATAAGAGCTCAAGGCATATACTGCGGCAACAGCTTATAGCAGGAACTTAAAATCACTAACAGGCTAAGTCCAGAAAAATAGGTTACACAAGGAATCGCTATTTCACCAGGTGGTTTTACGGTTGCTTTCTGTAGGACTATGGATCCATCTCTCCGTGCAGGTTGCACAAAAAATGTAACTAATTTGTTGTGGTACAGGTTGTGGATATCTGACAATTCATATTTATTTCCTCAAAGTTAGGATTTTACTGAATCCAAAGGATGGACTTTTTCACCTCCCAGTTAATTCCTCAACCTTCGCATGAAGATTCTCAGGTAACAGCTCTTAATGGGAATCCATTATTTTTTTCCCCTACATTAAGTCTTCTATGGTGCATGTTATTCAGATGTAATGCAGTAGTAAGTGGAGAAGACTACTGTGTCCTTGTTCTTGGCAACACAGGCAAGTCATGATGAAGGCCTTGGTACAGAGGAAGATATCTCAACGGAGCAGTCTTGTACAAGCATGACTCAGATTGGAGAGCAGCAAATTAGGTAGAAAATTACTTTATTGGTCCATTCTCTTTACTCTTGACTTTTGACAGGTTGCTGTATCCAGGGAAGTGCTGTTTACCTGCTCCCAGTTTGTTCTAATGATTGAAATCTCTTTTGAATGTAATCTGATAATATATTTTGGTCAAGACAAACAATCTTTAGTTGAACAGGAGTGAAAGACCTAAGGATAATGTTTGGAAGTTTACATCATCTGTGTGTTTTCATGCATGTCAATGTTATTTGTAGTTCAAGGATAGACAATATCAGCAGAACAGCGCAGATGCTGCTGGAAAAGCTCAACGATAGTCGAGCCCACAATCTGACGTTGATAGGGAGCTTTGAGGAGAACTTGGTGGGCAAGGTATCAACTTTTGTATAACTGTAACCTTAACTTCGTGTCATCACGCCATCGTGACTACAAGATGCCATACTGTACCTTGTGTGTGTGTGTGTGTGTGTGTGTGTGTGTGTGTGTGTGTGTGTGTGTGTGTGTGTGTGTGTGTGTGTGTGTGTGTGTGTGTGTGTGTGTGTGTGTGTGTGTGTGTGGTGTGTGTGTGTGGGTGGTGTTAAAATGTTCCCTGGCACTCTTATCATGAAAACCAACATTCCTTGAAATCCTACATTTCTTGAAAGTATGGCACCGTACACCAGTCGGTGGACACTTTCCAGACTTCCTGTACAGATCAAACCATATATTTATGATGTCATGCTACCAGATTGAACACAAGGAGTAAAAGTTCAAGATGCACTTTTAAAAGGACATTTATAGTCCATCCACTTTCATGTAAAGTTACGTTATCTCCATCTACAAACTGTATGTTTGTAATGTGCACCAGTTGGCAATGTTAAAATGTATGTAGCCAGTAATTTTTGAGCATTACATGTATTACTGGTAAATAAAGTATGTGGGATTTTTGGGGAATTGATTTGTTAGTCAGAGCTAAAAGGTAATGCTTTCTCCTCTCCTTTACAGGTAACAGATATTTGCAAGCAGATGAAGGAACACATTTACAGAGTCTACAAGGAGAACAATCACAAAATGCAGGCCCAGTTCCAGGAGTTGTCAGAGGTGCTGGAAAACTGCAGTAAGCTTAATGAGGAACTCCTTGGAGTCAGCCAGGCTCTTAAAAGTCTTAGAGAGGGCCTGGTCCTTGGCCAGACACCTAAAAAGTAACAAACTACATAATGTTTACCTGCACTTGCCGTAAACCTATCTCTCCTGTTTCTGGACAAGGGTGCAGACTAGCTGTTACCATTTGTACCTTTCCTAACTAAATATATTCCTATGATCATCCTTTTATAGATGCCCTCCCTGAGGTTGTGGTGGTCTTTGTCACTACGCATCCTTGACTTCTGAACATAATGTCTCAAAATAGCTTTTTTGTTTTACTTTTCCAAAAATAGTGCCTCCTGTTATGCCATTTTGCTAATATGTTTCTATAAATGTGGCGGAATAATAAAAAGTTAGTGTCAACTTGACTGAAAAGAGGAAAATACTGTCAGAATTGTTTGGGTGCCTTACCTCCCTTTTTGCTAGAATTGAAAAAGGACCGTTGTGTCTTCTCATAAGGACAGTTATTCACGTCTTGTGGTCTGGTCACAGTTAGAGGATGGGAGAACAAACAACTTGGAATAATCTTTTGTTTATGCATAATTTATGTTCAAATCTGCTGCTTCAATAAATAAAACTACATTGTGCAAGAACAAACTATTTGGGTAATCTTCATCCCTGAAGTGCTGCTGTACCCTCCTGAACCTGTGGTCAGTTTGTGTTAAACCAAAATTTGAATCCTACAAACAAGCAATATTTAGCTCTTCAGGCCTACAAATATAGTCACCCCCTTCCACCTTAAGGTAACTAATATAAATGAAAAATCAATTCAAATCAAATCAATTTTATTTGTATAGCCCAACATCACATATTACAAATTTGCCTCAGTGGGCTTAACATCCTGTCCTTAGACACTCTCATCAACATCCTGTCCTTGGACCCTCTCATCGGATAAGGAACAACTCCCTACAAAAAAAAAAAAACCCCTTTAACAGGGAGAAAAAAGAGGAAGAAACCGCAGGGAGAGTAACAGAGGAGGGATCTCTCTCCCAAGACAGACAACGTGCAATGGATGTTGTGTTTATGCAATTTACACAATACAACATTGAAAGAGGATAACACAGTTATGATGGACTTGAAGAATATGATGCGCAGGATGCCAAGCAGTGTCCAGACGCCATCGGAACAGTCCAGCACCCAAGCCACGTGACCAGCATCATCATGTAAAAAAAAATATATATATATATATATGGATTTATAAAAAGAAAATGTGATGAAGGGAATGGCAGGCAGCATCCAAGCGGCGACCACCATCACCACAGAGACCTGGGAGGATAACCGACTACACGTGCACACAAGGGAGACTCACATGACACCATTCACACACAGAAAAAGAGAAAGGAGAAGACATCATTCAGAGAGAGAGAAAAGACGTGAGAGAAGAGAACAGTTTGCAGTAGTCATTGGTCATAATTAAGTCATCAATTAGTCATAATCTATACCATAATCTCATCGGCAGAAAAGTGGTTGGTAAATTCATTGAGACAGAAAACCGACCCACCATGCAGTACAGGTTGTGAAGCACTCAACTTAAAGGCATCTAACTGTAAGCTAAGGCAAAAAGATGAGTTTGAAGTTTGGGTCTAAAGGACTCAACAGACTCTGATTGTCTGATGGCAGCAGGCAGGTTATTCCACAAGAAAAGGCCCTGCCACCAGCTGACTTCTTTTTAACTTTGGGTACACACAGGAGCCCTGTATTTTGAGAGCGAAGAGCTCGAGGTGGAATGAACGGTTTAAGGAGATCAGACAGGTAAGATGGGGCAAGCCCATTTAGGATTTTATAAGTCAGCAGAAGCACCTTGTATTCTGATCGAACATGGATAGGAAGCCAATGAATGGAGGCAAGAATTGGTGTAATATGGACAGGTTTCCTAGATTTAGTTAGGATTCTAACAGCAGCATTCTGAACCATCTGAAGACTTTTAGTACTAGAATGTGGCAGACCTGAAAACAGAACTGTACAGTAATCAAGTCTGGGGGGAAAAATGCATGTATTAGAGTCTCTGTGTCAGCCATGGAGAGAAAAGACCCAATTATAGCTATGTTACATAAGTGAAAAAAGGGCAGTCTTGTTGATTTATTTAATGTGCTTATCAAAGGAAAGGCTGGGATCAAACATAACACCAAGATTTTTGGCTGCCACACTTTGTGAAACCACAGAGTTGTCGATTGTTATCGTTACTTGATCAAATTGGTGTCTCTGTCTAGCAGGGCCAATGACCAGCATCTCAGTTTTACCCGAATTTAAAAGCAGAAAGTTAAGTGACATCCAGTTTTTCACAGTAGCCAAGCAGGCCTCTAAGTTATTCATTTGAGTATGATCATCAGCCCTTATAGGCACATACAGCTGAGTATCATCAGCATAGCAATGGAAATTTATTCCATAACTGTGTACAATTTGGCCAAGAGGTGTAATGTAAAGAGAGAAAAGTAGAGGGCCAAGAACAGCCCTGAGGCACACCATATTTAACATCAGAGAATTTTGATATAATATTACTATAGCATACACAATGTGTTCTTTCAGATAAGTAGGACTTAAGCCAGGAGAGAGCTAAGCCAGAGACACCAAAATTACAATTTAATCTGTCTAATAGTATACAGTGATCAATGGTGTCAAAGACTGCAGAGGTCCAGTAGTAGAAGCACAGAAGTGGAATCAGGGTCCATAGCTAGTAAAAGATCGTTCACCACTCTGGTCAGAGCAGTTTCAGTGGAGTGACAGGGCCTGAAAGCCGATTGAAAAGGTTCATACACATGGTTTTCTTTATATGGGTCAAAAGTTGTTGATACACAACTCTCTCTAGTACTTTAGAAAAGAATGGAAGATTAGAGACTGGTCGATAGTTATTAAGAGACCCTGGTTTGAGGTGAGTTTTTTTTAAGTAGAGGTTTAACCACAGCTGTCTTAAAACTGCTGGGAACAGTGCCAGTACTAAGTGATAAATTAACAATGTCTAGCACTGTAGGTCCCTGAAAAGGCCAGAGGTCTTTAAAAAGTTTTGCTGGTAAGGGTCAAGTAGGCAAGTAGTTGGTTTAGAAGCTGATACGAACTTAGTCAAAGTATCAAGAGAGATAGTCTCAAAAGCTGTAATAACTGGGACTATCAGAGACTCATTGTATAGATATGAATTTGGTAAGACAGGATCTGCAGGAGTAGCTGGAGTTGAAGAACTAATTTTGTTTAAGATCTCATCAACCTTATTGCAGAAAAAATCCAGAAATTCATGGGCCGTGAATGGTGAGCAGCTAATAGACAGCTGCTTTTTGGTAAGTTTAGATAGTGTCAAAGAGAAACCTGGGGTTATGTTTATTAATATTGATCAAGTGAGCGAGACACGCTGTTTTTTCAGCAGATAAAGCACGCTTGTATTTCAATAAACATTCATGCCACGACAGGTAAAAAACTTCCAATTTTGATTTTCGCCATTCACGTTCCAGTCTCCTACAGGTCCGCTTAAGAGCACTAAGTCTGAGAAAGGCGTTTTATTCATGTTATGGTTCTACCATTGTGATGCAAACATAATATTCAGCAACATGTCACCCATAAATTCAAAATTCAAAGCCAGTTTTTTTAAAGACAGTTCATGTACTTGTTTCCAAAAGAATTTATTATTTGTAATCGTTCACTTTTTAAGTGCAGCCTATGTTATCCTTAACCAGAAGAATGTCCCAGGCATTCTAACTTTTCAAACTAGTGTTGAATTGGAACCCATACTTCAAGCTGCTCCCTTCAGTTCACAGTGGAGTGCAAAAAGTAAGCACTTAAAGAACTAACACTTATACCTGGTAGGCTGAAAAAGTATCTCGTACATGTTGAGGTAATTTAGATTTAAATAAATACGTCTAATGAAAACACTTCATGTCAGGCAGAGCAAATGAAGTTCATCTTGTAGTGTTGTTGCCCATCCAAACTGTGTCTCAGAAGGCAGATGGCCAGGCTGCACAACGTGACCCATTCCACTTCAAGTCAGCTTCATTAAGGGGTGGACACATCTGTTTAAACTTTACTTCTCAACAGTGAAAGACTGCAGTCCAGTGATCGCTCTGCCCAGGATCAAAGCATGAATGTCATGAGTACCTATGGGGGGGGGAAAGGGAATAGAGACTGAACATGGTGACCAAGGTAAATTCAAACAGGAAGATATGCCAGCTAATATATGAGTTATAATTTATGCAACTGAGACTGTAATTTCAATGAGGAGTTCATATCATGTGTACATCTCAAAGTTGAAACCTCAGCTCAGAAATGTTCAGCGTTTCAAACTTATATTTGAAACACTGCTGATCTCTAATGGTCATTGTGTGTATTTCATGTTGCCGGATATGAAATTACACTATGTGTACGGTAATTAGCGCATTTTTTTTGCACAGTTCACTAACGTATGAATAAATACGATGCATAATAAATGGCTGTATCTGAATGATTCCCTCTTATCCTGATTGCCTACCCTTTGTAGTGTAACGTGCACGGATAAGTAGACACGTTGGTCCTTGATTAACGGGTCGGACCCTTTAGTCGACTGGTTAACGTTGTCGCTTGCGGTGCAGGAGATACGGTTTCGCGTCCCGGCTGTGGCGACGGTATCTCGGACTGCCCCCCGAATTCGCTACATTGGTGTCAGAAGTGGGATGGGGCGACCGTAAGGCCATCGGAAGCGTAGGCGCCCTGAGGCGTGAAGGAGCTGATATGCTTAAGCGCGGGGACGCGCTTCCCGAAGGAGGGGGGTAGTGTTACGTGCATGGATAAGTAGACACGTTGGTCCCTGATAAACGGGTCGGACCCTTTAGTCGACTGGTTAACGTTGTCGCTTGCGGTGCGGGAGATACGGGTTCGCGTCCCGGCTGTGGCGAGGGTATCTCGGACTGACCCCCGAATTCGCTGCAGTATTCTTTTTTTTTAACAATTCCTTTATTTCAAGCTGTCAACATACAAAATAACAAACCGTCAGCATACAAAATATCAAATGCAGACAACAGAATCAAATGAATAGTGGATAAAATACATTGATGATCATTGTCAAACAGAAACAAAGAAAAAACACGTCTAGGATAGAGGGAAAGGAAAAAAACCCCACTAGAATATAACAAGAAAAAAAACATTAAAGATATTGCAAACATTCAGTGCTTTGATAACTCTTTTGTTTTGAGAGGAAGAAATCGCTGACACAATTGTTCCATTTCTTTCATTAAAAAAATCCGTTTTTTTATTTTTGTTTGTTTGTAAATTTACATTTGTGAATGTGGAATTTGGCAAGAAGTAGAATTAGATTAATCAGAAAAAAATGCATTAACGTCTTGGTCACTATAATCATAGCAACCAAATATAATATTTCTATAATACAGAGCAAAATCTGAGAAAATGTTGTTAACTATCAAATGATTAACATCTTTCCATAGCTTATAAGTAAAAGTGCAAGACCAAAATAAATGGGAACAAGTTTCAGGATGTAATTCACAGAAAGAGCAGTTTACATCTATGTCACTCTTGTAAGAAATGTTTAACTGGATAGAATCTAGGGATAATCTTAAATGAAACTTCTTTGACCTTATTTGTTAGAAGGAACTTTTGTGGTAAGGACCAAACTTTCTTCCAGTCAATATTACTAACAAAGTTACTCCAATAAAATATTGCTGGAGGAATAGAAACGATGTTGGCCTGAGGCAAAGCTCTCATTCTGGAATTCAGACCTCTATGAAAAGAAAAACAAAGTTAGCCTAATGGAGATTTGCCTACCCTCGTATGTGTTGACGGCCTCCAGGTTCATGACGTGGCGAATGATGTGGTACTCGTCTGCAATGCCGTTTCCTCCCAGCATGTCTCTGGCCTGTCTGGCAATGTCCAGAGCCTTACCGCAACTATTTCTCTTTAACATGGAAATCATCTCTGGAGCCGCTCTTTTTTGGGAATAAACACACATGTACAAACACACACGCATGTACACAGAAATACACATTACCACAGAAACAAGCACAGAGAGCTAGCGATAAAAGAGCTCAAGCTTTGACAGTGTCGCTAATGTGCTGCATATGCTCTCATGTACTGCCTCAGAATAAAAGTCATTAATGCACAAATACACTGCCACGTACTGTATCTACTTTAAAAGTCAAACAATAAGTTACAGAACAATAGTTTGCAACGTGTATGTTCTGCAATCGAAAGTGACACAGTTTTTCCAGTTTAAGAGAGAGCAAGATTGCTAACAAAAGAACAGGAGGGCAAAAAGAGGAGAAAAGAAGAGAAAGAAGAGAAAAGAGGAGAATGAAGAGGGAGTGAAAGAAAGGGAAATAAGGAAAGGGGGAAAATACTCACTTTTTCTCATCAATAAGTCTACCCAGGGCAAGACAGGATTGCAGCCCAATAGTGATTTCTGTCAGCATGTCTGCCATCTTCTTCTGCATGAGCTGGTTCCTGGCCAGCGGCACCCCAAACTGAATTCTGATTGAAGCATGAGACACGTTTGCAAAGTTCCAGCAAACAGTAGTGGCCATTATAACAGGAAATAGCAAACATTGACTTTTCAATTTATTGAAATTTTCAATTGCTTTGCAGATTTGATTTTTATCTACAAACTGTATTTCCACACAGGCATCTGTCCTGCTCTTTGACAGCATGCTTTCAGCATTAGAGAAGATCAATGCACCTGTCCAGGGTGTACTGTCGGGCAGCGTGGAAGCAGAACTCTGCGGCCCCCAGAGCACCCCAGGCAATACCGTAGCGGGCATTGTTCAAGCAACCAAAGGGACCCTGGTCACAAACATCAAAAACCCAGTAAGTAGCATCTTTAACTTGAGTCCCTATATATATTGCTACTGACATGACTACTGACATGCTTTTTCAAACTGAACTGAACAGAACCGCCACTCACAGCTAGGCCAGAGACATTGGGCAGAAGGTTTTCTTGGGGGACTTCCACCTCGTCCATCAGGATCATGCCCGTGGCCGACGCCCTCAAGGAGAACTTTCCCTCAATCTTTGGGGTGGTGAAGCCCTTCATCCCACGTTCCAGGATGAAGCCCCGCACCCTGTTGTCCTCACATTTGGCCCACACCACTGCAATGTCTGCCACAGGAGAGTTGGTGATCCTAGCAAGGGTAGGAAGGAGGGTATTATAAAAGGTTAGAGACAAGGTGACTGTGAAACTATTATTTGTGTGTAAAAGGAACTAGATATTTCATTAAAAGATGAAGGTAATGTCAGGCAATATTTCAAGAAAGAAAGAAAGCCACTTTATTTTGACATTGTATTCTTACAATGAAATTTGTTCTCTGCATTTAATCAAACCTATTTTGTAGGAGCAGTGGGCAGCTGCAGCACCCGGGGACCAACTCCAGTTCTTCTTTCCATTGCCTTGCTCAGGGGCACAGACAGGAGTATTAACCCTAACATGCATGTCTTTTTGATGGTTGGGGGGGAAACCCACGCAGACACAGGGAAAACATGCAAGCTCCACGCAGAAAGGACCTGAGATGGCCTGGGGTTCGAACACAGGACCTTCTTGCTGTGAGGCAATAGCGCTAACCACTAGGCCACCATGCTGCCAGTGGCTTTGTACCCATATCATTAGGTTTTTGTAACTTTGTTTCCAATACATCTGAACAGGCAGGGTAGATGTCTCCACATGTTGGGAGACGTGCACCATTGGAGCTGCTGTATGTGTCGGCATTGAGTCATGCAAGTGCACACATGCACTGCCTTGCAAAGCCAATAAGGGGCCGTGGGCCTTACCGAGTGGTGTGCATACCGCATCTATATATAGATGTCCATACATGTCAATGGGGGCACAGTCATGTTTTTTTCTTATATAATCAGTTATTATATACCTGACCTTTATGTGTCATACCCACTACAAACCCCCTGCAGAAGAAAACTTCATTTTTAGTAGTCCAAAACTGAAACTGTCAGCCAATATTGGATCCCCTCATTTTTCAACAAATTGGATCAAAACATGACATTGATATGATCTGAATTGTCTTGAAAATATGAGGTGAACTTCACTATGTTGATCAAGGTCAGGATTAAAGACTGTATTGTGTATCGTCAAACAAACAAAAATTGCCGGTGAGGTTCTTTAAATAAAACAAAACAATTACATTTGGCTTTTCATTCTGAAATGGAGAGCCCTTGAGCAATTGAACCTCTAGCTCATCGTCAACCTACCAGGTCTTGGCGCCACTGATGGTGAAAGTACCACTGGAGGGATTATACTTGGCCTTGGTCTCCATACTACTGGGATCACTGCCATGGTTAGGTTCTGTCAAACCAAAACAGCCCAGGATCTCTCCACGAGCTACACACACACACACACACACACACACACACACACACACACACACACACACACACAAGGGATAAGGCTAGAACAAAATGAGCCTTGGGGTCTTGATCATGTATTAAGCCGGTAAGTCATTATAATCATTTGAAACAAACAAACTAATAAATATCAATGACCATGTGCACATCAATCAGTTAATTAAATTCTTCCCCCCCTTTTATCTCCCCAATTGTACTTGGCCAATTACCCCACTCTTCCAAGCCATCCAGGTCGCCACTTCACCCCCGCTGCCGATCCAGGGAGGGCTGCAGACTACCACATGCCTCCTCTGATACATGTGGAGTTGCCAGCCACTTCTTTTCACCTGACAGTGAGGAGTTTCGCCAAGGGGACGTAGCGAATAGGAGGATCATGCTATTCCCCTGAGTTCCCCCTCCCCCCGGACAGGCGCCCCAACCGACCAGAGGAGCCGCTAGTGCAGCAACCAGAACACATACCCACATCCGGCTTCAAACCCGCAGACATGGCCAATTGTGTCTGTAGGGATGCCTGACCAAGCCAGAGGTAGCATGGGGATTTGAACCGGCGAGCCCCATGTTGGTAGACAATGGAATAGACAGCCATGCCACCAGGATGCCCCCTGTCAATTAACTTCTTACCGAGCCTTGGCAGGTACTTTTCCTTCTGGGCCTCAGTCCCATAGGTGTTGATGGGGTGCATGACCAGGGAAGACTGAACACTCATGACTGATCGGTAGCCGCTGTCCACTCTCTCGACCTCCCTGGCAATCAGCCCATAGGCCACATAGCTGGTGGCTGCACAGCCATACCCTGTGTAGACACACAGCCGGCAGACCTTATACGTTAGTTCTAGATGCTTAAAACAGTGTTTCTCAACCGGGGGTCCGCGGACCCCTAGTGGTCCGTGTTGTAATTGCAAGGGGTCCGTGAAAATAAAATATCTTTAAAAAAAAGATCCTATGACATTTATAGAAATAGGATTATTTTACTCAAATGTGACTGAGACCTTTATCTACCTAAACTATAAAGGGTAACAGGACTTTTTTCTCTAATTACATCTGTTTCACAAGTGTAATTTATTGTATTTTAATAAGAGATCTCGCTCCCGTTTGCATTGTTAAAAGTTACTGCATAAAAATTCTGTTGTTACATATATCTGAAAGTTACTGAATACATATTCTGTTTTGTTAACTATATCTGAAAGTTACTGCATAAGAATTCTGTTTTGTTAACTATATCTAAGTTACAACTGAAAGCTCTTATTTTTGCCCCAAAGAGTGAATAAATGGTATAATGCAATTTAAAATGCAGTTTCTACTGTTTCTATCAAATTGCAACCCCCCTCCCCCAACATCAGGTGGAGGGGTCCTCAGGGTAGATCAAAAATACGCAGGGGGTCCAGGACCCCAAAAAGGTTGAGAACCACTGGCTTAAAAGATGAAGATGTGGCATTTAAAAGAAACTAGCAGTAAAAGCAAAAAGAAGAGCAGGGGGGTTAGGGAAAATGTATGTTAGGGTACAGGATAATACAAGCATCATATATCATATCAAGATGAAAAAGAACAATTTATTATTAAAGAACTGGATATGTCAATGAACAAGTCGCTGCCATGTGTCTGGAGAGACATTGAGTTCAAGTCTTTCTTTTCAAATGACTTTATTCCAACGCTGTATATTAAAAGTATCTTAGACAACTGTAGGGAATGACGGAGGAGACTTAACATATATTTCACACAGGATTTTGATTGACAATATTGTTTTTGTTTTTGTTTTTTCAAAACAGCAGAATGGACTGGTGGCTCTCTATGTTGAGGATGTAATGAAAAAATATGTTTTTTGTTTGTGTTTACCTTTGATAGTTGGACCTAAAACACCCAACTCTCCCATCTCTGAGACAATCTCGCAGTGGAAATCTGCAGTTTGGGGAAAACACGCACAAAATAAAATGCTGAGCAGAAAACAGACACGTCTTTAAAAATCTGGCAGTAATAAAATCAGAATCAGAAATACTTTATTCATCCCCGAGGGGAAATTGGGTCCTATTACAGACACTCGCGCTCTAGTAAAGAAAAACTAACAAGATACAAGCTAACAAGAAAATAGAAATAATAGAAATAAGAAAAATAGAAATAAATAGAAATAGAAGATAAAATAAGAAATAGAAATAAGAATAAAATATGTAAACATATATGCACCATGCTGCAGCATATAACACCCTATGTATACTGTATTACTGCAGCATGAAACAAACAGCACAAAAGTATAGCATAGAAAATTAAAAAAGCATGAAAGTGGAAGTTTGCACACATTTGCTTTTGTACAGCTGTGTTATTGTCAAAGCGCTTATCAAAACCGCATTACAGTTTGTAGACACACATAACTGAACACTGTGCAAAACACAACAGGAAAATAACATTTTAGGGTTTTGCGAACTCTAAATTGAATTTCCCTCCATAGTCCCTCCCAGAAATAACTGTCTATGGGTTCAGGCTTTGCTCACGTTCATGTCTGTTGGCCATGAGGATGCGGGGCATCAGTTTCTCCTGGCAGTAGCTGCGAAAGGAGTCGCGGATCATGATCTCTTCCTCTGTCAGCTGGCCGTCAAGGTCCAGGGCATCCTGCCAGCTGAATGACACCTTGGCTGGGGCAAAAACAAGTAGGCCCAGTGGTTATGTCACCATCCATGTTTTCTTTTGGTTTTTTTTAACCCCCCTCCCCCCTTTTCTCCCAAATTGCACCCCTCCAATTACCCCACTCTTCCGAGCTGTCCCGGTCGCTGCGCCACCCCCTCTGCTGATCCAGGGAGGGTGCAGACTACCATCTCCAATACATGTGGAGTCACCAGCCGCTTCTTTTCACCTGACAGCGGAGAGTTTCGCCAGGGGCACGTAGCGTGTGGGAAGATCACACTATTCCCCCCACCCCCCTGAACAGGCTCCCCGACTGACCAGAGGAGGCGCTAGTGCAGCGACCAGGACACATACCCACATCTGGCTTCCCACCCGCAGACACGGCAAATTGTGTCGGTAGGAACGCCCAACCAAGCTGAAGGTAACACGGGGATTCGAACCGACGATCCCCGTGCTGGTAGGCAACGGAATAGACTGCTACGCTACCCGGACGCCCCCCACCATCCATGTTTTGTTTAAGGTTATTTGTCAGAAATGTGAAAACAAGAAAGGAAAAAAAAACAACGCCCATCAGCTCACTTACCCATCTTTGCAGACTTTTTAACTTCTTCAGCATCTGCAATGAGAAAATATCATGTTTGTGTACTACATGTTGTGTTTTCTTCACACAGAAATGAAGACAGCTTTGCAGACATAATGACTGAAATTTTACAAGCTTATATGGGTTTTGCCATACAACTCCCACCGCTTTCCGTTTGTTCTCTATATCTATAATAAATAAGGTGTGCTGATAGAAGGTTTGCAATATAGCAGCCCACCTTTGTGGACGGGTCCAGCGGTGCCCTGCGCCCTGCATGCACACACTGCAGCACCTCTCCAGCTGCTGGACAGCAGACGGCTTACAGTACTCCGGACAGCCATACTCCTACTGAACATAAGAGCAGAAAGTAAGTTTTATCCATCCATCCGTCCATTATCCAAGCCACTTATCCTACTGAGGGTTGCGGGGATGCTGGAGCCTATCCAAGCAGTCATTGGGCAGCAGGTGGAGAGACACCCTGGACAGGCCACCAGGCCATCACAGGGCCATCACAGGGCCAACACACACACACACACACACACACACACACACACACACACACACACACACACACACACACACACACACACACACACACACACACACACACACAGGGACAATTTAGTATGGCCGATTCACCTGACCTACATGTCCTTGGACTGTGGGAGGAAACCGGAGCACCCGGAGGAAACCCACGCAGACACGGGGAGAACATGCAAACTCCCCACAGAGGACAACCTGAGATGACCCCCAAGTTTGGACAACCCCGGGGTTCAAACTCAGGACCTTTTTGCTGTGAGGCGACTGACTAACCACTGGGCCACCATGCCACTAAAGTGAGTTTTATTGAAATCAAAATTCAGGTGATTCCAGAGTAGATAACTCGTTCACTGTCTCAAAGTGTGTTGCTGCATAGCCTAGGATTACGTCAGTCTCCAAAAACTGATAGAGGACAGACTGGTACTTATGCTCATAAGGGAAAAGTTCATTTAAAGATATGAACATCAGATTTTGTCTATATTGTTCACTGACCACATCTACATTCAAAATACAGTTGGAATTCATTATCATAATGCCCTCTATTATCACTTCTATCACTATAGGGCACAATTTGTTTAAATTGCTCTGACACCGGGTTAAATGAAATGAAACAATAATGATTTATTTCGAACATGTAAATAAGCAGGCTATAACATACAGATAAGACATCGCCAATAATCTGACGTGATCAACAAATCCACACATCCAACTCAGCGAACAAATCTCCGTATGCATCAGATTATGTTACATGTTGGAAAAGGAGTAGGAGGAAGTATACGCTTACTTTTTTCCTACCCCTTCTCACCTACTTTTAAATTAATTCACAAGTTGTGCTTCACAGTACAAACTCAACTACTGTGAACAATAGGAGACAAAAGTTACATCTGATTAAGAGTATATATTCTATTCGATCTGCTGACGCTGATAACATTAACACTCCACATCTAATGTGTTAATTGCTGTTTCCTTTCTCGAGGTTTTATTAGTAAGCAATGGAAGCATTTTGTCCATGCAACAAAATGGTGAGAAAACATCCATGCATAGTCTACCGCACCTTTTCCCTTTATGGTTGTTCCTCCGATCTGGTAACTTCCAGTAATTGCGCTGTTTACAACATGCTGGGGACTTTCTTAAGTAATATTCAGAGTTGTGTAAAGCCGGCGCCATATGTGATGTAACGTAAACGTCTACTCCTAGATCTTCATGCGACTCCCAAGGGCAACTCCGCCCTCTCCATGATAGGTGTGGCAACAGATGCAACACAACAACACAACACAGTGCAGAACGAGCTTGTACACGGCGGAAAGTTAAGCATGTCCCGTGGTTTATCAGTACGTGCGACCCTTTTGAATGCAACCCACACTGCGGATGAGCCTGGTACGTATCACACAGTTCAGTTATACAGGACGTGACTGGACGTAGGGAAGGGAGCACACAACAGCTTCCACCCTCAACATGAAGTCTGCGTCCCGCAGCCGACGGTGTGTATTCAGAGGGGTGTCGGCGCGCGACCCCACACTGGATTGGCTGGCAGCCACAATTCCTGTGCACGCACCCAACGTTGTGTAAGTGACCCCGCAATGCGAGTCCTCTCGAGCGAGCTGTATGGAAGGATGAGAGCCGCCCCCGTCCCGCCATATGTGTACATGACGTCAGACCGCCCTCCCCTTTATCTCTTTATTAGCTTTGATATGGATAAATACATAAATAAACAGAACGTCAGAGGTACGTTAAGGCTATGTCCATCAAACTTGGAAGTTTATCATCCAGTGCTGTAGTTTTGCCATCAATCTTTAACATTAGGTTATCGCGTGTTATAAAGCAAGCAGGCTGGAAAAAAATCAACAGGAGTAGAGTAGGCGTGTGTGTGTGTGCGTGTGCGTGTGCGCGCGTGCGTGCGTGTGTAATATAGTGAAAATTGAGCATATAGTGTATGTTGAGGTCGTTTCGACTTAACCATCTTATCGTGTTGACAGATTGTAAAAGTTGTGTATATTGTAACGTGCATGGATAAGTAGACACGCTGGCCGCGGGCTGGCGGGTCTGACCCTTTAGTCTAGCGGTTAGCGATGTCTCCTGCGGTGCGGGCGACACGGGTTCGCTTCCCGGCCGCGGCAGTTCCTGTGGTTGCGTTGTCCCCCGAATTCGCTACATTGGTATCAGAAGTGGGATGGAGCGACCGTAAGGCCATCGGAAGCGTATGCGCCCTGAGGTGTGAAGGAGCTGATATGCTTAAGCGCGGGGGCGCGCTTGGATCGCACTTTGTCTGGAACCTTCCCCTTGATCTATCCACTTTAGATGACCCTACCAGGAGCCAAGCTCCGGACGGCATAGCTCTTGGGATCAAGCTTCTCCATCACAGCGAGGTGGCGAAGGAGAAGGAGGCACAATTGGAGGAGAAGAGGGTTTATGAGTGGTCCTGAGCTCGGACTATATCACTGAGCTAATGGGATAACCTACACCAAAAAGCATGTGTATAGAGCAAACACCCTCAGTCAATGAAAAAGGCCTTATCCAAGAAATAGTCCTAATAGACATGTTCACCAATGCCCAGTTTTTCTTTTAATTCATTCCAGATCTAGCTAATCAAGATCCCAATTGATTGTCTCCAGTAAAATCTATTTCATAGTGTTGATCAAAACTGAGCAAGAATACATTTTCACTGAAGCCCATGATCAACTGGCATTATTACACAATGATCAGTGACGGATTTGTGATAACAAAACAACAACAACAAACCAACATTTTCTCTTAAAACAGAACAACTCTAGTATCGTTGCTGTTACTTTCCTATCTATGGAAGTTAAATCTGCAATCTGGTCTTTTGTTATGTATGTTTTTTTTAACTTAAAGTCTAAAAATGTATTAAAACTCTCTTGCCAAGTGGTTTTAGCCAGTGGGGGTGGGTTTGACCAGTGAATGAACCCTGATGAACACTACATGGGACCCAAAATATGTTAAAACATTAGAAACGTCTCAGAAACAGTGAACAAAAAGGTGAAGCAGAAAGCAAAAGGAAGTACTAAGCCTGCGTGGCATCAGCCATTCTTTTAATCGTCTTCTGAATACAAATTCACATATTTTCACACGTGGTTTCAAAAACTTAAAATTGTTAAACTCTATCACTCTATCAGCATCGCCATCATCATCATCATCATCATCATCACCACCATCATCATCATCACCATAATCATCACCATCACCATAATCATCACCATCATCATCATCAATGTGCAGTGGTGTTGATGAGTGGTGTGCATGGTTTTCCTTCCTCCCAATCACAAAAACCATTTGATTTCAGGAACTCGTCCTCCCTTGTTAACCAGTATGTTACCCAGTAAACTGAGCTGGTGTAGTGACTGGTAAGACGGGAGTCCTGCATACACGTGGACCTCATGACGCAGGACTGGACACCATTGTCCACATAACAGAAAAAATGATAGTGATAATGATAACAAAATATGATAACGTAACAGACGAACGATAGCACTTCCATTGACGTGTTTTATCAACACAATAATCACATCATTACATTGCTTAAAATTGGTATACTGATACTTTTTGAGAATTGAGAAAGTAAACGGATACTATTTAGGAGGAAACAGATAACTGTCCAATACGCCATAGCAATTTTATTATGTTAAACCAACGTGGTGACGCAGAACTTATTACAGTGCATGGAGTTGTTCTGCAGTGTATATCTATTGATATTGGCGATCTAGTAAATCTATTAAAGGAGCCATTGATGTAACATCCGTTGATAAATGTCTTTGGTGAGTTTGGATTTGGTCTGTTTTTGCTTCTTTTTAAGAATTCGCCGCAACCATCATTGCAGTGTCATTTTTAATTTTGCAGTGTTGCTCATAATGAGTAACTACAGTAAAATCACGCACGATTTGAATTTCGTTTGACGAGCGATTGACATCGGTAAAATGCATTGAAAAGGTACATGCTTGCATGCTTCTTGCATGCAATCCTTCCGAAGCCGCCAATGTTGCAGTCGTATTTCAAGTCATATTTATATTTGCAGTGAGTGTTCGACCTCCATGTCCTACAAAATGCAGCAGTTATTTCCTCTACAGACTATGGCTCTCTAAAATAAATGAAGGGTATATTGTGCTTTACAAAAAAGATATACATTTAGGCAATTGTTTTTCAATACACCCCCCCCGCCCTCGTTCATTCGCCTGCTCTCGCTCAGTATCTGTAATTCAACTCACTCTATTTCTCGTTCTCCTTCAATGTGTGTGCAGTTAAACAAAAATAAATATAGATCTCATAGAAAATCGGACCCCAACGTCCCCACCCCCCATCTCTACCTGCTGTACCACGACCGTAGTCTGTAAGGCGTTTATTGCATTCCTTCAAAGTAACGGCGTTACCCCCCGCCCCTGTTCTTTCTACTCCCTTTAATGGGCCAAAACATCTGTCAATCATCACTCTGACATTCTCATTGGCTCTCTCTCCCGTCTGTCCCGGAATGGAACGCCCCACCGTTTGGGATGGCCGGACGCGCATTCTGAGGACGGCGAATAGAAATAGTGAGTGTTATTGATGTTTTCGAGCCGGACATTTCCATGGGAACTGTCCTGTCTAGGACTCGATCAGCAGTGAGACGCCACAGCGCAGGAGAAAATGGAATTAGAGGAGAAAACCCCCGACCCTAAATATGGTAAGAACGCCGTTTCTTCCCATGCTTTCTTTTTGGTCTTATTTTTCTCAGAACAGAGAAATGGAAACAATGACTGTAATGGATGGAAGGGTGTGGACCTCATGGGTTATAAGCAGATCCTCATCTTCATCCTGTGAGCCCTGCAGCTTTTTCTAAAATAGTCAGTCTTATTTTCGGTAATATGTACTGCTTTTGAGCATTTCGCCGTTTTTCAAAAATATGGTCACGGGTGCTGCTTAAAGATGGATATTAATGTGTTTTTTTTTGTAGTTTGTCCCTTTTGCGATTCATGGTGTCCTAGCAAGACTGCAACACGATAAAGCAAACGATAAGAACCAGATTCACAACCTCAAACAAAGCCTTAGCTACCCGACAGCTAACCTGACCTAAAGTCTTTATTTTAGGATCTTTAATTGCTGTGGCTACTACAGCAATTAAGACCTATGCGTCTGAATAAAGTAAGATTTGATTGATTGATAACCCAACGTAGCTTGATATAAGCAGAAATCCAATTGAGTCACTATGAGATGGGCCTTGTATACCAAAGCAAAAAGGCACACGTATTGAAATAACGGATGAGTCAGTGAGCAAAAATACAGAAATGGGTTTCTGAATAAGTCTTGCCATAGCTATGCAGGACGTTTATATATTTAGTTTCTGCTGTGACATACAGTCACACACACACACACACACACACACACACACACACACACACACACACACACACACACACACACAGATGTCCACACACACATACGAACATGGAAAGTGTTTGGGTTGTTTTTCCACATGCATGCATTGCAAGCATATTGTGAACAATTCAAGCTGTGCAACAGCCATATGCTGCTCACTGCTGATTACCATGTGGGACACATGACAGTTATCCCACAACATCAACTGACTCCCAGCCCACAGCCTGGCTGAGATAACCCCATCCCATGTCTGGGTTGGCCTGTTGTTATTCAGATGAACTGTTGACCCATGGAGATCTCTTAACTCCTGTTTTCCTTGCCTTAATACCCATTTTCAGTGTCATTGCATGTGAAAACAGAAAACCATAATCTCTCCATGGCATTTCAACAATAGTGCAGACCCGAACAAAGCAAAAGTCCTGCCAGGGTTATTTATTCTGTAACAATGCAATATGCTAATAATAGGATGCTATAGCCCACACACGATATCCGAGTTAAGAGCATATCCTCTCCAGCCCATCACTGGGAATCCCAGAGAGAAACGTTCCCCTGGTATTTTCCTGTTACCATGTAAACAGCTCCTTTTCCCTGTCTGTCCTCCCCACAGGGACTAAAAGGTCCTAAATCCCATACCCTTTACAGTGCAAAGTCTAGATAGAGTTAAAAAAAAAAAAACCAAACAAACAAACAAACAAAAAAACCCCCCAAAACAGACAAAGCTTCTCTTTGTGTTGCTGCTGGTTTTCCCTATTCACCAAAGCCCTCGTTATGAAATGACTCAGTTACAAGTGCATTTTTGGCTCGTCCACGGGAGCCTTTTGCCAAGTAGGTCATCAGAAGGACTTCTCAAATAAGTGAAGTTTTATTATCATACGCTGACCCTTGAACAGTCAATGGCTGTCTAACGCAGTAATCTTTTCCGTCTGACTTGGCCCGGGTTAGTGGGAATATGTGGAGTCAGCAGGCAGGCTGAAGCTTGTCAGTTTGTCTGTGCAGCTTCGCCTGCTGTACCAACCAAACAGACTGAGTCAAGGGGCATGAAGTCTATTCCAACTGGAATACACTCAGATGCATTGCCATGGGCTCGGCGTGCAAACATGCACTTGCTTTGCTTTAGGTTGTCCGTCGTGTCCGATGATGACAATCCTGCCTCTGTCACTTGTGAGTCTTCTTATGGCTGTAAAGCCCAATCCGCGATCCACAATGTCTGCCACAGACAGAACAGGTGAAATCACTGACTGGGGGTGTAGGTGTGGTACTGGCTTCATGTCTCTTCAGACGTCTTCTGGTCCGTCGATCACCGCGGTCCTTCTCGAGGTTTTGCACCCCTTGTTGACAGAGCTGCCGCCAGATGGAGCGTTGGGCGGCAGTGTCTTCCAGCTGGCTCGGGTTCAGGCCGCACTTCTTTATGATGGTCTTCAGCTGGTCTTTGTACCGTTTTTTCTGGCCCCCTGCCAAGCGGCGGCCAAGATGTAGCTGGCCATACAGCACTTTACGCGGTAAGCGCTCCTTTGGCATCCTGATGACGTGACCGAGCCATCGAAGTTGGTGCTGGGTGACGGTAGCCTCCATGCTGATGCAGTTGGTCTTGCGGAGTATTTCAGTATGGGGCACTCGGTCACGCCAGGTTATCCTCAGGATGCATTGTAGGCATCTGATGTGGAAGGCCTCAAGCATCCTGAGGTGGTGGCTGTACAGGGTCCACGCCTCACAGCTGTAGAGGAGAGTCGTGATGACAACTGCCAAGTAGACAGATATTTTGGTGTGGAGGTTGAGGTCTTTGTTTTGAAAGACCCTTCTCCTAAGTCTGCCAAAAGAGGATGACGCTTGTTTAATCCGGTTTTGCATCTCCCTGTCGATGCTGCAGTCGTCAGAGAGAAAGCTGCCCAGGTATTTGAAGGATTCCACTGTTGCAAGTGGTTTGTCGGAGATGTTGAAGGTTGGTGAATGAGATGGAGGAGTAGATGCCCACTGGCATACTACTTCAGTCTTTGTCACATTTATAGAGAGCCCCAGCCTACCATACGCCCTTGTAGCAGCTGCAAGGGTAGCTTGTAGTGCCTCGGGTGTGTGGGCCACAACTGCACAGTCATCTGCGTACTGTAACACACACACACACACACACACACACACACACACACACACATGCGCACACATGCGCACATGTATGCATGCACATGCACGCATGCACACACTAGTCATCAGAGTTTCACAATCTGTTGTTATTATGCCTTCGGCAGTGGGTTTGGCACAGTCAGACTTCTTGTGGGATGCGGTCCTTGTAAGGAAAAGAGATAGGCTGTGATTTGAAATAGGTTTGGGTAGGTATTATTCAACCTTTAAGGGGAGGGACATGCAATTAAGGGATTTCCTCATATGTACAGCAGGCTCATGGCTGAGCTAGTGACTGCCAAAGGGTAACCTGGGAAGAATTAACAGCTGTTAGCTAGTTGTTAGCTAGCTGTTAGCTAGTATGTCTCTGCAAGTGTTAATGGACTTTACTGTTTTTCTTTAGCTACACAATCCATAAAGAGAAAAAGAAAATGAGCAAATCTGTTTGTGCTTTATCTTGTTCACACACACACACACACACACACACACACACACACACACACACACACACACACACACACACACACACACACACACACGTAAAAACCACTCTAGCCACTAACCCATTAAAGTAGCCAGAGAAGGGGCCATTTGATAAGCCCTCTGGGCCCATTAGTTGATCACATAAGTCATGACATCATCACTCCCCTTAACATACACACATGCACATGTAGACAACCAGACAGATACACACACATGTGCACACCATACATGCATGAAAGCCAGTGTCAGACAGTCACCAGCCGTAACCAGAACAAAAGGATACTGCTAATGTGCTATCCATGGTTATTCACTTCCATTCACTTGGGGGTGGGGGGGAGGTGATCACTCAGTTGAATTGAAGTGAATTTCAGTTGAATTTAATCAGTGATTTTTTTAACAACCCTTAAATCCTGAACTGAATACCCTATTGCCATAGTGGACACACTGACATACAACATAGTGTAACGACCACGGATGACTAGACTCGCTAGCTCTTGGCTAATGGGTCGGACCCTTTAGTTGACTAGTTAACGTAGTCGCCTGTGGTGAGGGCGGTTTCCAGCTGGCCCTGGAATTTGCTATATTGGTGTCAGAAGTGGGATGGTGAGACCGTGAGGCCATCGGAAGTGTATGCGCCCAGAGGCGTGAGGGAGCTGATGTGCTGAAGTGCGGGGATGTGCTTCCCGAAGAAGGGGGGTAGTGTAACGATCACTTATGACTAGACTCGCTAGCCCTTGGCTAATGAGTTGGATCCTTTAGTTGATTGGTTAGCACAGTCGCCCATGGTGCGAGCGACCCGGGTTCACTTCCCGGCTGCCCCCTGAATTCGCTACAATATTAACGTATTAGCTCCTCCGTTTTCTGACCAGGAAACAACATGTAGCTGCCTGAATGTCTCTCACACGCCCTTCTGCTATCTTTAATCTGCAGAATGTAAGGGAGTAGAGAAAGGTATGAAAGGTCTATCTATCTATCTATGAAAAAGGCCTCCAGTTACAGTCCAGTGTATGTGTGTGTGTGTGTGTGTGTGTGTGTGTGTGTGTGTGTGTGTCTGTGTGTGTGTGTGTGTGTGTGTGTGTGTGTGATCAGGCATGTGTGTATCCATTGTTTCGTCACACATAAAGTGGAACGCCATGCTGTCAGTCGCAGCATGGAGGAAGTGGGTAGGTTGACCCTGGTCACGTGCTGCCAGAACATGTAGGATGGTCTTATCTCGTGTGCACCTGACCAAGATCTCAGCACAACCCCTCCTACGTGTCAAAAATATGCATGACAACATAATGAGGTCATTGTTATGACTGCTCGAAAACACTTTTTATAATTTCTTTGTTTATTGTTTTCAAAGCATGGTGTGACTCCAGGAACATTTTCACTAAGCATCCATGAAGTAATAATGATAATAATAATAATAATAATAATAATGATAGGAAATAATTTGAAAACCCTTGAATGGTAGGGGAGTCTTAGTACATGACAACTGGGAAATAAGCCTTGGAGAAGAAACAGGAAGTTGAATAAATTTGGGTTGCCCCACAATCTCTTGAGGGACCAAAGTTAAACTTAACAGAATGCAAATGATGTTTTTACTGTGTTTATTGTAGGTTTGTTTGGGGAGCTGTGTAGTGTGTGGTTATACGGTTAGTGTTAAAGCTGTTTCCTGGAAACCCCATCTTGCACATGTCAACAGTACGCTTCAGTTTTCCCCTTCATCTAACATTGGACATTTTTTAGTTTCTTTTTTTAAATTTTTTTATTTCTTTATTTCTTTATTTTATTTTTTAGTTTCTACCAGAATTTTTTCCTTTTTTTATTTTTTAGTTTCTACCAGAATTTATATACCACTGAGCTGGAAAGAAAACCATTGACACGGATTATCATTATGTTGATCATGTTTCCCATTAAGCCTGTAAATAATGACTGCCGTAACGCCAGCGTACGACGGTTTTGATTTGATTCCATGTGTGTATCGCCAAGTCAGTTGTCCCTCCTGTTGGTAACACACACAACGGCCAAAAAGTAACACGACCGCAACACTCGTACGTTTTAAACCCATGAATGACAACGAGGTCTTTCAGTAACCAGGGGTTGAAGTGGATCTTTTTCTGACTTAGAGATGCAGCCTTTGCTCTTTTATTTCCCTGCTCAGTTCCTCCCAAACCACCAGGCCACCATCCCCCCTGACACAACCACTGTGTGTGTGTGTGGGGGGGTGAAACTTAGTAAAACGAGAGAGACAAAACAGGGTGAGGGAGGAAAGCAGAGCGGAGATAGAGCTTTTACCAATTTCTGCTCAGAAGAAGGAGGAAGCGAAGGTTTGGTGGTGAGAGCAAGCCTTCCTGCAGGAAGGAGACGTAACAAAACAAGCTCCTGTACACAAAATAGACCGAGAGCACTTTACACAACTGCTAATGAAAGAAACGGAGGAGGAGGGAAAAACACGGAATGGCTAAGAATGGAAAGAAAGGTACAGTATCAGCAGTATCAGTCTTTCAGCATACAGATTCTGCACATCTCTTTACGCTTTGTGATGGAGGTTCGTGGTGCACAGTCGTCGGTCGTTTATACTTTGTTGATGTGATAAGCAGTAGCGATGGCCACCCAGCTGGCTCCATTAAACTGTTTCTAATACTGCAGTCACAAGTTACAATAAACAGACAATGGTTGCAATGCAAATTACAGTTGCACCTCATATGTGTTGTGGACAGGAAGCGGAAGTGTGGACTTGGGGTGCAGATGTCGGTAACTCTCTGGTGCTGCTGTAACAGTGCATTAAGAGGTGATCCCCTAACAATTGAGTCACCCTGCTGTCTACAGCGTGGTGATGTTACAGGACACGTCATGGCACAGTGTCTAGTATTGGGGTAACTTATGAGAGGATTTTGATTAAGAATACATCTTTAACAAGTTAACTTTTTTTTTACAAAATGAAGTTGTTTACTATAGGTAGGCTGTGCTCACTATACATTGAAATACTGTGCATTGTAGTTTTCATGTCTGAAAAAATAGATCTTACAGATGCAGTATTGCACATGTCTTGTGAGCAGTGAGTCAAAGAGTAGATAGCAGACGGTGATCTCATGCTGGAGAAGACTTGTGTCAGCTGATGTTGCCCGTCTCTCCCGTCTCTGAGGTGTTTCCATGGTGGAGCTCTCAGTCTCCAGGGAGCCATTTTACAGGTTGCTAGGGATGCTGGTCTGGAGGGAGAATCCTTTGTTCCAGAGAATGTCCCTGCTTTGTCAATATGTAATCCCCTTGTTCTGGAGATGACCACACAGACAACTTCAATCTGGGTCAGCTGGGCGAGTGCCCCCGTTCACAGACAGAAACACAGCCATGGTCTGGATGATAACAGTTGGATTGTATGGTGGATTTGTAAAGCTGTGGAATAAACACAAGATAAAAATACAAAATATTGTGGAATATTGGTTAACCGATTTTTTAATTATAAATAATTACAATGGATTAGAATAGAGTAAAAACATGACAATAGATTCTGATCCCACTGCAACATCTCTGACAGAACAGAAAAAAACTACAGTTGTGGTCGGGATGATTAGGATTTTCTCTGTTTCTCATTCCTGTGCATAGACTTCAATCAATTTCACTTCTTAAATGAAACCCTCAACAGTATATAAAGCAGTGGAGGTGTAAACTCTCACCTACCAATGCACAGCAAAGCCAGCAGGATCAGCGTATGCAGAAAATGTGAGCAGTACCTGTAGCCAGGTAAGGCAATAGGCCAGGCTATAAAAAATAAAAGGTGTCAGCAACAAAATAGGCATAAAAAGAAAAAATGAAAAGACATTAGGGCAAAGTGGAGAGTATTTTGATGAACTTTGACAAAAATAGCACAAAATAAATTGCTTCCTGTTATAAATATTATTTTTTCGCTTCCAGTGTGGGAAGATGGTGGCGCGAACTCAGGTTTGCAGCAGCCTCACCCAGTACCGGTGTGGGAAGATAGCAGCGTGAACTTACGTTTGCAGCGGCCTCACCTAGTACTGACCATGCAGTGTCTTTGTCCACGCCTGCGTCTAGTTTGTGTCTTTGTTTGATGGTTGGGAGAGCTAGTGCTGGATCAGCTGGGAGAGCTTGGTCTGGTGCATTCTGTGGACCCAGGGACCACAGCCCTGCCTGGAGCTGCGCCCAAAGAAGAAGCACCAAGGGTGGTCTGACAGGACGTGGAAGCGGGGTAGAGTAAGCTAACTGCTAGCCCATGCAGACCGGCAGTTCCGATAACACTGAGGGCGGTCTAGTGGCGGCCTCACTTGGCGTTGTTTTTGGTGTCATCATGTGGAGTACGGGGAGGTGTGTCAAGTGTGTCTGGCTGGGAGAGCTGGCGTTGGATCAGCTGGGGGAGCCTGATCTGCTTCATCCGGTGGGCCCAAGAACCACGGCACTCCCCGGAGTTGCACCCGAAGAGGAAGCATCGAGGGCAGTCTGACAGGACGCGGAAGTAGGGCAGGCTAAGCTAACTGCTAGCCAATGCAGACCTGCAGTTCCGAAGGTCATCCTGGCATTCGCTCTCTTGGACAGTGAATTTTTATTTTTTTGGGTATGTTGGATATATGTGTTTTTGTAGTTTTGTAGTTTTTTTGTAGTTTGAATATGTGTCCTTGTAGTTTGCATATGTGTTTTTGTCTTTGCATTGCAATGCTGTGGGCTGGGGTAACAATATTTTGTTTCATTTCATGTACGCAAGTGCATGAAATGACAAATGCTCCTGATTCCTGATTCCTGATTTATGCAAAGACCGGTGCAGATTGTCCTCATCTTCACATAAATCATGCTGTCACATCCTTCCAAATCAGAAGGTTGAGGTGCACCTTGAGTTCTTAGATTCACAGTTTGATACATACAGTAGAGTGGTGCTATCAGTTTTTCGTGGCCCGTTCATATTAGCATACATTTTATATTAAGCGGCATGGAAGAACGAGATAAAAGTTGAACATTTGATGCAATAATTGTGTGAATAACACAGTACTTATATCTTGTTGTCTCTAGGGGAGTCCAGGAAGTTTGACCCTAACTTCAGAGGACCAATTCACAACAGGTAAGAGCTTCTGTCCCCATATGTCATATTCTTGATTTTTGACTTGGCCTTCAGATTTGACAAAAAATAAATTGTTTAAGATGAGGCCATTTCTTTCTTTCCACGGCCTGGGAAAAACTCATGCATGCCTTCATCTCTTCTTGCACTGACTGCAGTAACTCCATGTACACATCCATTCATCCTCATCCCACCTTTAACTAGTCCGTCTGCCAGACTTCCCACTGGTACCGGGAAGAGCGAACACATCAGTTCCATGTTGGTGTCTCTCCACCCGCTCACAGTTTTAAAATTGATTTTGAGGTTTTATTGTTTCGTATAGCACCACATGGGTTGCACCCCTTCCTACATTTCCAAGCTACTTTGTCCCCATTCCACCTCCAGGGGACTCAGATCCTCCAGCCAAATGCTTTTGTCTGTTGCATGGTCTTAGTTAAAGTTCAGGGGGCATCTTGCTGGTGCTGCACCGAGGCTCTAGAACAAACCACTCCTTTCTATTAGGTCCCCCCCGGCACTTTCAAATCCCTCTTAAAATCCCATCTGTATTCCCTTGCATCTGAGTGGATCTGAGGCGCTCTCCTACTTGTCATGTCATCTTTACTTTGCTGTGCTTTGTTATGTTTTCTTTGTTGTCTTATTTATTGATATTGTACAACGTCTTGTCCACTTTTTTCAGTTAGATATTGCACAGCACTTTGGTTAATGGTGATTGTTTTTGGCCATGCCTCATTTGACTATTCTGTCCTGTACACCAAGACACACATGACACTGTTCACTCTCTCTTTTCTCCTCTCCTTTCATCCTGCTGTTCTCCCTAATCTTCCTTTCTGTTTGGTATCAGGGGCTGTACAGATGTCCTCTGTTGCATCCTCTTCATCTTAGCCCTGTTGGGCTACTTCGCTGTGGGCATCATAGGTATGTATGTCTTTACTGTGCTGCTGTTTCAAATATACTACATGTAGGCTTTAAGTTAACCTATCATCCGGCGTTCGGGTAGTGTAGCGGTCTATTCCGTTGCCTACCAACACAGGGATCACCGGTTGGAATCCCCATGTTACTTCCGGCATGGTCGGGTGTATTGATATTATTACAATATATGGGTTGATTACTTTCAGAGCTTAATGATATAATGCTATTTCCATCTGTATACCGAGTCTGGAGCGTCTCAAAATGAGTGCTGCGCAACATCTTTCTGGATCTCTTGAAGCACGATGTAGATAGATTTGAACCATTGCTGTTATTTCAGTATTTATTAATGCAAATAGACACTGTATCACCAGCTCATTAAGAGTGATCCTGGTTCTCTTTTGTGTAGCCTGGTCTCAAGGTGACCCCAGGAAAGTCATCTACCCCACTGACAGCAGGGGACAGTTCTGTGGACAGGCCGGGACTCCTCTGGAGTAAGTCCTCCGTGCAGCCCTACACCATCCACCTACTCTATCCATATTGAGGATCATAAAAAAAGAGATTGGGTACCTTTCGGATGCATAGCAGATAACATTGTTCTTACTTCCTCTGATACAACAGGAAGAAGCCCTTGCTGTTCTACTTCAATATCCTGAAGTGTGCGAGTCCCCTTGTGCTGCTTGAGTTCCAGTGCCCCACTACACAGGTCCACATCGCCCTGTTATTGTATCTGACCCTCTGTCCTGAATCTTTAGCCAAACTTTACTTTCACTGTAATCATGCCTACAACCCCTCTCAGTAGGTTTGATAAGTTACAGTAGAGGACTAAACCTTTAACCCAGTGGAGTAAGTTTCACTTGAACATTGGGGGGGACACATTTAGTGGGGGGTCAGGGGGTCCTCCCCCTGGAAATTTTGAGCATCACACATTTAATTTCCTGGATTCTGGTGAATTTGTATGCACCAATTTGCTCTTTTTGTACATCAATTTATTGTGGAAATGTCTTATTTATGTAAAAGAAAAACAACTTTCAGATAGGCTAGCCTATCGGATATCTTCTGTTCCTTCCTCTTGCTCATGTTGACTCTGTGAATGAAAGTAGTAGATGCATTTGAACTAATACAATACCCTTGGCACAAATTGGTTTGTAGATGTACCTATTATGTTATCTCATGTGCCCGAAATTCTCAGTTCAAGTTCATTTTAGCTAACATAAACGTCTAGGGGCTACTGTTAGCAAGCGCTAGCTAGCTAGTTCATGAGGGGGTCTGAACTGATAACCCCAAACACAAGTTATAAACTAGATAAGGCTATAATTCATCCGGAAATACGTAAGAAAATCTAACTCAGAAACTCCAAAGGTAAGAAAGGGTGGTGTACTGGGCTAGACAAGCAAGCTGGCTAGCTACGTTACTTACACTTGCTTACACGATCATTCATGCTCCGGTCTCCTGGTTGTCAGGAGCAACTGCAAGACAGCAACGAGGTCGGCAATCCCAGTGGCAAGGTTAAAATGGTATGGTCCAAGCATAGGGGTGTATGAAATCGTTGGAAAACAAGTATGAATGACATTTTAAGTAGTTTGACTGTCTGTGTTGTTATTTTACCATTTTTGGCGAGGGAGTTAACATTATCATTCATGATATATTTTTTGGGGGGGACAAATTCACCTCTTCTAAATATTGAGGGGGACATGTCCCCCCTGACCCCCCCCATAAGTTACGCCTGTACGTTAACCTCATAATTGCCTGTCTGACTTGTGGCCATACCTTTTTTTTTTGTGGATTCCCCCCCTTTTCCCCCCAGTTGTATCCAGCCAATTACCCCACTCCTCCTCCCAGTCACTGCTCCACCCCCTCTGCCAACCCGGGGGGGGCTACAGACTACCACATGCCTCCTCTGATACATGTGGAGTCGCCAGCCACTTCTTTTCACCTGACAGGGGGCGTAGCACGTGGGAGGATCACACTATTCCCCCCAGTTCTCCTTCCCCCCGAACAGGCGCCCTGACCAACCAGAGGAGGCGCTAGTGCAGCGACAAGGACACATACCCACATCTGGCTTCCTACCCGCAGACACGGCAAATTATTTCTGTAGGGACGCCCGACCATGCCGGAGGTAACACAGGGATTCAAACCGGGATCCCCATGTTGGTAGGCAATGGCGTAGACCGCTACACCACCCGGACACCCGTACCAATTTTCTATTCAGGGTTCTTCCTTAAAACTTGCAGCCTGCCCTGCTCTCTAAAGGCATACAGATTCAAACACCTTCCATAGGGACAAGGCTACACTGTATGTGTACATTGCGAAATTGAGTGGAAGAATGGCAAGTCTTCGCACAGCTATGAATGAAAGCTGCAGGGATAGTTGCCTTTAAGGGTAGCTGCATTGTACTGGCCCGGCAGATGGGCTGGGAGATGAGCGGGAGAGTATTTGTCCAAGCATTTGCAGAATCTAGGCGTTTATGCCTGGTGTTGTGAAATCATTTGACTCATACTATGCATGTTGCTGCCCATTTAGACATATACAGTGGTACTGTACCTGGTGAGCATGGCTGCCACATCACTACATCCCGGGAGCAAAGCATTATTGCATCACTTGTTGCCAGCTGATGAATAGTCGCAGCAGTCACTGTTCTGCTCTCCCTCTGCCTCGACTGACGGGGGTTTAGAGGATGAGCACCACCTGTGATTAATTGTTAATTATGGGCACATTACTTAATTCCCTTGGCACCATTAGGATTGTGTTTTGTGACGCAAAATTATATTCTCTGCTTGCACAATGAGAGCATGTATGTGTTGGGATGGGAGTGGTGGCAGGAGGAAGCCATGGCGGAGTGATGGGCAAATCTGTTTTAATTTGGATTTGGATTCCTATTTTACCTGCATCTACAAGGGTTAGATAGCTTGCATAGTTAGTATATGTTTGAATATGCTTATTTTTCAATCACTCTGTTCATCACATAACAAGGTGTGTGTGTGTGT